>NW_027468941.1:0-300000 GCF_051014615.1 Bombus vancouverensis nearcticus
TGTATAATCAAGGAATCTCAGGATAGCACACTTAGACTGCAGATTTTTCTGTATGCAAAAGTAAGTCAAAGGAAGAGGATGAAGTTTTCTTGTATAAGGCTTTGTTTCTGCTTGAGCTAGCTTACAATGAAATACGTTCAGTGTGACAGAGTATCGACAACTATTTCAAACTTTAGCTTTAAATACAAAAAGTTTACGCGCAAAAATAAGCTGAAGAAAAGAAAAATGTTTTTTTTCTTGTTTGACGTCTTATCCTGTCTGGCGGTATGGAATTATTCTGGAAAAGCCTGTATATGTACAGAGTATATAAAAAATACACTTATTTGACCGGACCACCCTAATTCTACAACTCTGGATGATACAGTTTTACAAACGTCTACTCATCGCGAGGACCAACTTGCCAACTTTTCAAAATAAGCTATGAGTCGCAATTGAACCGTTTTCTGGAGAAATGACGTTGAAATTCCATTGGGTCTTACATCGAGATTATTCGCAACAAGTTTATATTTCGCAGTCAGGTAGAAAGTAAGCAATGTGACATTAACGAGAAAACAACAAGTTTTCGTTAGCAGGTGGGATAGCCCGTGATAAACAGAATGGAGCAATCAGCGTGATTTCACATTATTACAGAATTATCTACTGCGTGAAAAAAGACTTTCAAACAAAGATTCTGATTTTATTAGCTTTCTTTTAGAATAAATAGAAAATAAAATTTGTAAATAACAATTAATCTCATTATTTTAAATAATATATTTAAACTTGTTGAAATTGCAAATAATTTATTTCTGTCTTTTAACATTTAAACAATTATTTAAATGAAAATTTATTTAATAGTGCCCAGTATTGCGCGCAACACATTTTTGGAACAACGAACAATTCGATAGTCGGTAATAGAGATAGATGGCAAAATAATTGGATTTATTGATAAAATGAGGATTAAATTGATTAAAAAAAGTAAATTGATTAAAATGTATACAAATCCTACATATACAAGAATAATATCTTGCACGTCATGGTATCCAAATATACTTTCCCAGTAAAGTTCCATTTGATCCTCGTGCTAAGTAGCATACGGTGCCAGCAAACGTCAATTTTTACAAAATTTTGCATGAATCAATCGATCCAGAGGCTCCGATCCTCCGAAATCACGCTAGTGGACACTTATACGCCCTGACACTTTTTATACATGCTGTACATAAAAATATATGTATCGAAACTGTTGTTATTTCTATACTCAGAGGTAAGATCAGAGTAGTTATTATTTTATTGAATGGATAAATCTATTACACCGTTCTGAGCCAAAAAAAGCCTTTATTGCACACGCTTACAAAAACTAGGGATAAAAACAAAAAAGCATCTTAAGCCTATCGATTAAATCTATCGATTGTAACTAGCATCATCCTCTAGTTACTATTTCTTATCACTAACGTATCTGCATATGGATGGCGAGCACGAACTCACGTTGTCATTTTCAACAGAAACTTTGATACAAAGTACGCAGATTTGTGTATAAATACATTACGGTTGAAAAATTGTTGAATATTTACTACTGTATCTGTTATACTTGATCGTTAACACCTATTTTTTTCGCCTGCCTAACTTACTATCCTCAAAACGTTATCAGATTATACATTTTGTTCGGCTGATAAAATGGAATTTCTTGGAATTTAGAGCTCCCTTTACATTCACTTGTTATTGTACGAGTATTTTGCTCGTTCACCAGCCGTTCACTCATTTTATTTTGCAATCGTGACAATTTGATGCTGCTTCTCCACTCTGTATAACGTGTTACCTACAAACACCGATATGTATATAATCTGATGCATTAATTACTATACGATACACCATGAGAACGTTAATACACGCAAAACGAAATAGATAAACAGTATCTGCTAAAATTATAGCTATAATATATAATATAATATAATATAATATAATATATAATATAATATAATATAATATATTTTTGTTACAGTCGACTTCTCCAAAAGTCAAAAGCTTGTCTTGTTATTGGCACGTACCGTAAACACTCGACTAATTGCGTATTTCTTAAAGCTATATTTCTCCTCTTTACAACTTTTTTACGAGATTAGTTTGAAATCAGCCCAATTGATAAACCATTTCAATTTTCAATCTCCTATATTCAAAATTTATTATAATCAATTCTATTTTAGTTTTTGCTATCAAAGGAACATAAATTGGAAGTTGAAACAAAAAACATGGGTTCTAATTAAATATTACTATCTGCTTCTATTCTTAATCGTTACGAATTATTTATACATTATTACCAATTATCAATTGTTTATTATACATTGCTCGTTGCATTCACCCTATTACCCCTACACTTCCGTATCATCAACCATATTGCTATCTTCGAATAATTTTCCTCAAACGCAAAATCTCCCACGTACCTAACCTTTTAATTTCAAAGCTAATTAATTCACGGACATCTTCGATCTTTAACAAGCGTGTATCCTACCAATGATTAGCAGTTACTCTTCATTAATTCATTAATTCATTGATTCAATCTGTAACGTTTCGAGTATGTACATCGCATGTCGTATCATTGTATCGGTATTGTATCTGTTGATTCGAAAGATAGCTGGTTACTCAGGTGGCTAAATTGATCTCGCCATAGACGAAACTTATTTGTGTATCCATCTATGTATATATAAAAGATATACACAAGCAAACAGATAAGGCAATCGAGAATCAATGGATTCAATAGCCGGTAAATATTTACAAAAAAAGGAGATACCGCCGATTTTGACATTTTTTAAATATTTTGTTAATGTTATCAGTTTGAGTAAGATTTTATTCGAGGATTGCCGTTCATTAAAAAGTTAATATCAAAAAAGTTCAATGAGTCATTTGCATTTAAGAGAGTGTACTTAGTCAGATTCTTAGTAAACACTTATCCAACAGCCGATCGTTTAGTAATTTTCGATTCGATTATTCGTGTTCGTTTTTTCGTGTTCGATAACGTTTTGCAGAAGAAGATTCGATTCAATGTTTGTAATATGTCGTGTATACAATTTTGATAATTACATTCGATAATTGCACAAAAATCGGGACTGAAACGTTACAATTATGGAGACGTAGGAACGACTCTATTCCTCAAAATTGACAACGCGAATGAAAGAGAAAGAGAGCCTCGTTAAAGACTGGCGATAAGTTGAAAGATTCTTATTTGCGATTTTTGATCAATGAAATTTTTGCTAATATGTTTCTCGCGTTTTACTGGTTAAAATGACACCAAACACGATAAAATTTGGAACATATTTGCTTACTTAATAATTGATAATTAAATATTATTCATATTATATCATGTTTGATCTTATTTTAGTCGGGGAAATCCTACAAATGCGTTAGTGGAAATTTAATTTTAAAAAGCCTAAAATAAGGCAATTTTCAGTTTTGAATGATTACTCGGATACATTGTCTCAACGATAACTGATAATATTGGATCATGTTACACTGCTCGATCGCAATGGACCGCCAAATTTCCGCGATACCTCAGGGAAATCTGTCCTTCTCAAAGTGGACACGACGGCTGTGTAACTACGTAGAGGACTTTTTCGTGCAATTATCGAATGTTTGTACTAACCGTTTAATTTTTTGTTCCAAAATTCTTATTCTTTATATTAGATGAATAATTCAAATATCTCACTGTGAAGTACCTGTGTTATTATTGATTGGTGTTTTATAATTATATTAAACAACGAATACTGAATAACGAAGTATTTTTCGGTTAAGGATTTCTTTCGTTATTCATAATTAATAATTATTATACATAGCAATTTCGACAAAGTAACGAAGATGTAGAGTCGAATTCGAGTACGATAAGTAGTCACAGAAAATTTATCTTTTCTCCAATTGATTGCGTCTCCTAGTTTAATGGTGTTTTATAAACGGGCCGCTTATCTTGAAAATGGTAAATCCATTTTCCTTTGTTTCGGAATATTGAAACATTACGTTCGATTGGACTATTTTACTACGTTTTATGACCTTGAGTGACCTTAAATGACCGCGATATTTAAATCCGTCTTCAAAAGAGCAACAATGGGACAAATAGGTATTCAAAACTACACGGCTACACTTAAAAAAAAACGAAGCCTATTAAAGTGTTCTTTAAAACTCGTAAACGCGTCCATCTGAGAAAAACTTTTTCCATCGCGTAATAGCCTCCTCGAAACCAAACAACTTTTGTTTCAAACATTTCCCTGCGTCTCAAAAAATTGAAAGAATTATTCAGGTGGTTTGCTGTTGAAGACTCAGCCTGTATATCCCCAAAATTCCATGTAGTTCTGATTGTTAGGCAAACTGATATTGTAATCTAACACGAGTCAACCTCATCAAGGGGCGAGAGGGAGGGGGTGTCAATAGACTAAACACAGAAGTATTCGCCTCTATATGTACCTCTATTCGCTATTTTGAACATGAACAGAAAGATAAGAGTACGGAGTGGGTGAGAAAAGCATTAAGAATTTTGATCCAGCATTTTTTAATCTCTTTATTGTGACATGAAAACTACGGAAAAAGTAATTTAAAAAAGCGACCAGATATCAATGACCTACGAAAAAGATAAAATTCATCCGGACAGAAAGAAGGAAGAAAACTATTTAACGTTTCATCAGAGAAAAAGAATCGGGGAAAAGGCTTGGTTATTGATCTTGTGAGACAGGAACGTCATAAATGCTAGTATAGGTAATCTTGCAGAAGTTGTTAAGAATCTTTATCGTAGTTTGGTATGAAAAATATCGAATAATTTGGATTTCGAATCACATACAAATTAAGATGCAGGGGAGAGTCGCACGGTACCTTGTGCTAGAGTTGATAAAAGTGAAAATTTACAAAGTGACTTTATAGCACGAATGGAACTTGATAAAAGTAGGAAAATTAATTTTATGAAATTCAATGATACGAATTGACGAATTAACAATGTGCAAGAATAGTAATGTCGGAATTTGTAGGAAACGAAAAATTGTCGTCCAGTACCGATCAATTATTTAATTATTTGATCTTTTGCTCTAAATGGTTAATAATGTTTTAAAAAGTCCTCTAGATGTCAGTACACATATTCTTATTCAAATTTGATTATTATGTATATCGTATGGAAAATACTTAATATTTTCTTGATCTGCGCATTCGACGTGTGCCCAGACTTCACATTCGTCGTTTTTGAAACATTGAAAGCTTCAGTGACCTGTCTTTGGGCCATTTTATTTTTGAAGAGTAGCTTCGAAGCCCCATTCATGTTCTCCTCTGACCATTTCTCTCTTTTCTGTTTTGGACTTTCAAACATTTTTCTATGGGAAAAGGTAGAAGAAAAATTAAACGGACACCTTCTAATTTAGTCTCAGTTGCCAAAATATTGAACTTACAGGTAAAAGAAATTCGGTCTATGACTAAATCATCGGTATTGGACGACAAATACGTTGAACAAATACGTTTTAGATTATAATGTATATAATATACAAAGGAAATTATAAAAGTGGGGCAAATAACTAGTAATTACACTTAATAAATTAGATATAGTATACATTAAGAAACATTTTACTTACCTGAAAAACAACATGTCAACTCTAGAAAATAATTTTTAATTTTCGAAATATCAATGTATATGTTTGACATATCAGATCAATATGGCTCCGAAATATGTTACACGGAATTGTTCATTTTCATTTGTTTGTTCCAATAAAAGCGCTAATATCTGGTGAAAAATCCTATGTATTTAGAAATTAACAGAAGTGTTAAGTGAGCTGTTATTTTGCCCGCATTGTATTTCTTACATGTAATGCCTGTTACACGTTTTATCTTTAAAATAGCAAACTCATTATTTACTCGAGATTTATTCCTAGCGCACGAATATTTTTCAATAGAGCGATGCAAAGTTTTACTGTATCTCGGATCATCACAAGTTAATCAAAATCTTGAGGATTCGATTTCACCTGCTCAAAGTGACTTTTGCAGGCAAAAGAAATTGTTCCTCGGATACTTTAATATTTTTTACTAAATTTCATCAAAAATAGAATTTTATTTGCTAATAGAAGATAACTATGTTTTGGTACTCCTACAGAACAATATCACGACATTCGCTAAAATTACAAATATTGTACAGTATATTCACTACAAGGCTAATTGAAATAGCTTGTAATCCAACATATAAGAATGCTACTTGCAAAGTATTTTTGCTAGTAACAGTTTAAAGTAGAGAGATATTCCTAAAAAATCATATATTTTATACATATATGTACGTAGTATATACAGTGGATATAACTATGTTTCTGAATTTATAAAATAACAATTGTCTTGTAATACGTAAAAATCTCGAGAAGATTTAAATAAAAATTTTGATTATTTGTTTGAAAATAATTTATTATTTGCACTGAAATGTTACATCTCGAATGCACTGTACTTTGTTACGCGATTCGTTCCTGCACAATTTTTTCAGCAAGCTATCTACATAAACAATACATGATAAAAACAAAATTAGGTATATTAGTTCCACCAGTATTTTAATTCAAATTAATAATTTACTGAAGAACATTTATTAACACGTTGACTACCACGACACCCGCATTCGGGTGTCAGCAAAGTTTCTGGTCAGGCCGCGTAACCCATATTCGGGTGTCGCTTATTTGACTACTTGCTAAGGATCGTCGTAGGTATTTGAAAAGATATTTCATAATAATAAAACTGTTGAATTGTTATAAAATAAAAATACGTTGTAATACGTTGTAAATAAAAATTGTTATAAAATAAAAAATATAAAATAAAAATAAAATAAAGAAAAACATTCTATACATAGCTGAGGTTGGTCGGGACAATTTGGACAAGAAGTTGTTGTTTTCTTCAAATTCTTTTGTGCCTTTGTTCGGTCCATTCGACGTCTTTTACTTGCATAACATAGTTTGCACGCGCGTCTAATGCTTCTTCCGGAATCATTTTTCCGAACGGCGATATTGTGCTGACTCTGTCGAAGACAAGGATTCTTCGTATTTTTAGACAACCCTAATAATTTTGCAACTAGTAATTGTCTAAATATTCCAATATTTATATTTTTCCTTGTTGCAATTTTCTGAACCGTCGAAGCGTTTACAACAGAAATTCCCAGAAGGAATTGAATGCCACGTTTTCTGTACCATTTGATTCCTTTTCTAATTGTGGTGGCATAAGAAACCATTTGATCGGAATAATCTATACCACACTTTCCTTCGTTATATTCGACAACAGCTAGCGGTTTTAATGTAGCGAACAAGCGAAACGAAAGATCATTCTTGAGACCACCACTTGAGCGATTCGCATTACTAAAATATCGATAGGAGCACCTAGCAGAGAACGCTTGGTACTGCTGTACGCGTGGCCTGACGCAGATTTTTTTGAAAACACGCGTGGCAGTCAATGTGTTAATAAACTATTAAACTACATGTCGTGAAGAAGTATCCCCTTTATGAACATTTATTAATAGCTCTAGAGTTGATAATATTAGCTTGAGGAAGTTCTGTATGTACGTGTAATTGATAGTACTCGCGTACACCTGTGCGTGTAAAACGTTTCAAGTTAATAAAGAGAACATGATACACGTGGAATAGGTATGAATAAAAATTACAAGAAGCCGGAGAATATTCTAAAACATATGCCATGATAAAATATAAATTGTAAAGAGTTATAGATCATGTTATTATATATTAAAATTATGCTTAACAAGCAGATATTAGCGTAAATATGACGCTGCGTTAATTAAATCCAACAATATTGAGAAAAGAACAAATTGAACAATACCTAGAAATAATTTAGAAAAACACTGTTAGATCAATTTCAAATTGGGTTTTCTTTACTCGATGTCAAACTTAACTCTTATTCGTCTTTTGCATAAACTCTTTTCGTGATATGAAACTTTAGAGTTGACATGCTGCTGGTATTAATTGCACACGCAGAATAAGATTTTCCAAATTGAACCGAAACGATTTAGACAGAAAAATGTAATACTTTCAATACTCATAACAATTATTTATGCATTCCGCATATAAACCTACCGAATATTTATTACTTACTTTTAGCTCAAAAATATTTGATATACTACTACCAAGCAAATATTAGATTGAAGAGGAAATCATACATGAAAGATGTCACTTTTTTTAATAAAAAGTTCGTTCTCATCAAAGTTTCTGGCAATTTATTACATACCTGTATACAAAGTGGATTACTTTGTAACACAACTGGAAAGTAACTTTCTTTAGTAATGATTTGCGTAATAAATTACGCAAAAAGTAAAAAGAAGATTATATTTTAAATCATATTCTAAGAACAACTGTATTTTAAACGTGATTTCAAAAGAATTTTGAATTTAAAAATTCGTCAAAAGTACATACGTACTTACTACTTCGACACGATCTAGGCTAATTATGTGTTCTAATGTTTATACATCTTGATAGTAGCTGTATTCAAAGAGCGCGTCGAATCTTTTTATAGTATTTGCCTTTTGATGTATTAAAAGTATCATTAGAGATATTCTTCTTATTATCGGAAATATGTATAGTTCTGCTCATTGCATCGACAAGTGAACGGATTTTAAGCTTCCTATTCTTTTACATTTTCAATATTTCCAGAGTTATTTGTTTTCAGAATAAAAAAATATTAATTCCTGCCACTTTTGAGAGAAATTGTTTAGAAGTGTATCCTGTTTATCTCGAATCGCTCAAATATATCGGGGAAAAAATGAATGATACAAAAATCGAATGACATCGAAAGGGATATACTATTATATTCGTGTGTATTTACTTTGCGTGTATTGTCTTAACATGAAATCTCTTGCGTGTTAAAATATTTCAGTGGATATCTCCATTTTTTGTTACATAATCACGCAGCTGACGTTCAGACATCTCTAAAATACTAGAAACTTGCGTCTTTCGCACCATCCGCTATCGTAATAGAAACTTTCAAATTCGACAGAGCAATACAAAGCACGCGAAAAGTGACTGACCAAAAAAGAACTGAATGTTTTGACGACATTACGAAACTGCAGCCTTGTATTTCAGCAATATCATACCAGCAATAACAAATTTTGAGAAATATCTTTATGTTCTATTCCTGTGGCGTACTTTGGATAACGCTAATCCCGGCGACACACTAAATTTTGAAATCCATACGACTGATTCTACAGAAGCGGGGATTCTACAGCAGCGATTTCGCTTGCACAGTTGTTCATTTAATTTATGAATTGTAAGAAACCTCAAGTATGTCAGAGGACATAGTGATATTGCTACAAAAGCGACTAGACAAATAGAGAGCTACATGTGATTTTATCGTATTTTTTTAACCCTTTCGCTTCGGCAATCCAGTCCGCCGAAGTACTGTCACTGAACGGAAACGCGCGCCAGAAATACGCACAGTGCGCGTGGCTACTGTATATACGTTTTCCTAAGTCTTAAATAATAATAATTCTTGTAAGAACCGTATACGAAATATCGTTTCACTGTCAATGGATTTAGTAGATTTTTTAGCACGAAACAATATACGATTTTGATGTTGTTTCAAGAACGAGTAATTTAAAGAAGTGATTAATCCAGTATGTCAATAAAATCAAGGGAAAATGTTCTGTCGATAACGAAAAAATATATTAATGACCACAGATAGCATTTGTATATGCATCATTTTTGTCAAATTTTGTCTTCCAAACACAACTTTTTAATATTCCTATTTTATCTACTTTTGCTAAAATACATTAAACACATTTCAATACTAAACTAAAGATCTTTAAACTTAAAAATGACTTTTGCTTATTCCCATGTCACAAACAATTGGCTTTAATAATTATCGATCAATACTCTCTTATTCGTAAGCACATCAGCATATTCGATCCATGCAAATTCACGTAAAATGTTACTACTTCCTGCCTTTCGTTACATGTATCTTAATAAATTGTATCTTATTAAATCTTAATAAATATGAGTCTTAATAAAAAGAAGTTACTTTTTACGTAGACCAAACCTAGTTCTATTATTAAGCGCGTAAGCAGATAAGATGAAGATCAAATAGAGGCAAAGCTAAAAAATAACGACTATATATTTTCATGTTTCAGCGTTGAAAACTTATGTGGGTGAAACGCTAGAATTGACTGGAGTTCTTCGACAAGAAATGGGCACTTGTCTTTGCATAGACAGCAACAATGTGCCTCCGACAGTCAGCAAACGTTACTCTCTACAAGTTCACTGTATGTATTATTAAGCGCTTATCATAGAGTTATTATACAAATATATTTGCAATTATCATTCTTATATATTATACAAGGTGAATCAGAACACGTGGAAAATATGGCAGAGGTTGATTCTGAATACTGAAATAAGAAGAAAATTTTATATAACATAATATGCCTAATATGACCATACGTTCCGCTTATAGCTTATTTTGCGATGCTAAACATTACACAGATGAACGATTTCTTGGAAAATAGATAAATCGTGCTGGCCTTATTTCCGGACCAATACGCTCTTCGGATCCGAATCCGTTCGATTATTAAATACGGGGACGTTTAAAATCTCTTACTTATAAAACGTTAGTTGACGTGACGATCAAAATTTTCGACAAATTCGTGTAAGCTGTTCGAACAAGATGGACGATCTATGACGCGACGCATTCGCGTTTCCGTAGAAACTGGAACTGATCGATTCGAGTAATTTCTCTAAAGATAGGTAAGAAAGTACTGTGACACAAAGCAAGCGTCTACTCGAAAACGTTTATACGAAATTTTCTTCTTATTTTAATGCGCTGAATCAGCCCCTGCTTGCCTGGAAGCCGTACTTTCCACATGTCTCGAACTCTATCATACCGATCCACTAGGTAAACAAAATAAAAGCCTGCCAAGCACTGTGGCGGCACGGGCCACGGAACTTTTCAACGGCTCCGGATGCAAAGCGCGACGCCGCCAAAGCGCAACACCGACGTGCCCAATGTACCATCGATATCTTCACACTCTTTCCGCCGAATTCTCGGAAGAGCATACACGTGCCAGCACTGGGCTACGATATCGATGGGCTACGAAGGGAAGAATCTGCGCGATCCGAAACAAAAGCACAGGCGGTCTGTCTTACGCCATTAAATGTGTAACTCCTCGGTATTATTTGCATAGCAACGCGTCGAATGATCTCTCGGTGTCTATCGTTATTTGTTAGTTGTTACCAGTTGTCTGTTAAGTGTAATTGTTAATTGTTAATTGTTAACTCTGATTGTTGATTAGTTCTAAATAAACTATTGTTCGTTAAAAACACCAAGAGTAGTTCCTTACGCACCTATCACCATACCACCTCAGCACGAACGCCGTATAGATTGTTTTCACCTGTTCGATTCGTGCTAGATTTGACTAAAATACTCATGCGAAGTTATTGAAAATATAAAATCCGAATTAACATCCAGTTTTCAACAACCTGTCTTAAAGATACCGCTCACAAACAAGCTATCATTTCTTGAAACAAATATATAAGATTTATTTACGTTATCAATTTTGTCGTGTGTCGAAATACAGCCCACTCAAAACATTCTATGGACCAAACGAAAAAATTGTTGACATTGATTGTCAACAAGTCCTACAAACTAGGATCTTTCATATTTCTTTCGCTTTTGATAATTAGACACAACCTCCCGCTAGCCGATGAGTCATTCTGCTATATTTGGCTTATCCTTTGTTATTATACAAATTACTGCCATTGTTCACGGCTGATCTACTAATTCGTTTGGTGACTAGACACTACGTTAGATATTTTAATCAAATAAACTCATAATTGTATCGATAAAATACTTCCTATCAGTACAATATATGATCCAAAATTTAAACATCCTGCTTCAGGGCGACATATCCAGTGAATTAACGGCGCCTGAACAATCCCTTAAAACGGGTAAATCTATAACTTTATTATCTAATTTCAACCTAATATCCACAAACTGATCAACATAATTTCACTATGCCCAAAAAGAATCGCCTTGCAAATGATATCGATATTTACGACATTTCTTTGCTATATTAATATAGTATTATTTGTTATAGATCCAGACCACCGACCTCGACCAGGGCTATCAAAATTCGCCTTCGTCATGGCCAATAACCAATATAATATTAACTACGATAGAAACTGTCATTGTTAATTTAACACTAGCTATCGCTGCTATAATACGAATAGCCTGTATACATATTAAATAAACTGTAATAAATAACTTATTATTTTTAAATACACCCTGTCTTATTTATCTACACCTTCCTTTGTCTTACGTCCACCTTGACCTACGCATTGTCATGTAAAATTCGTGATAAAAAAGGATTTTTGCAATCCACTAGCGATAAAAAGTTCGCGTACAAGGTAAATAGCGGGCAAAAGAACGGTATAAAGCATAAAGTGTAGAGTATAGTAGCATCGCAGAAAAAGAAAAATCAACAGCTTGCTCGGTCATTGCGCAGCAACAGATCGAGCAACGATACAAATGATCATGGAAGTGCGTTTCTGCTTCCCGGTCTGTTCGAACTATGACGATTTGTCTTTCTGATCTTTCCGACTCGACCGTTGCACCGTTCACTCGACCATCGACCATAAATTGTTTCGAATTTTCTAGAGAACGGACACTTGAAACTACGTGCTTGCGGTACATTCGATAGCCAGAACAGAGGGATCCTTCGTGAGCCTGTTTTCGTCCTGCGAGACGAGCAAATTATTAGAAATTTCCTGATGCAATTGTACGCGGTTTTATGCAACTTTGATTATACACGTGAACGATATTTGGCACAGAGGAGTAACATTTTCGGGGTAACATTTGCGCACTAATAGGTTCCCACGTAGCTAAAATAAAGCAAAAGTTGCGCGAAATTAACGGATGACAATTGAGAAATTTCTTGGGTGATCTACGTTTATTACGAAATGGTTGGATGCGAGAATCGATATCTGGTAGCATCTAAGTTGTCCGAGAGAGTTTCACGATAAAGGAACAGATCTCTGCCGATACTCTCTATCCGACTATCGTAGCAGATTTGCGTACTTTTGCAAGGTTCTCCAAATTAATACAAATTTCTAACTACCGTAACATCGAGATATTATACATCGTAAGGCAAAGTTAAGGAGAGTGGCGATGACCTCGGAAACGCGAAAAATATCTCAGAAGATAGAATTTTGGTGGCGCGAAGGACAAATGTTCGCGATGGTTTTTGCCAATAGCGATTCTGATTCTCCCTTGACGTGTCTGCTCGGCGCCACTTCCGGCATCGTGACAACCACCGTAAGCCCTAGGACACCCTTACAGCCTCCTTTACATCGCATATGCCCTTCTCGCTGTTGATGAAAATCCAATTTGTGAAATTAGACGTTTGCTCGCTTTGAGACAAAGTAAACCGCGTTTCTCACAGGTGTTCGGCAGATGGCGATGATGAGATATAGTGCAACAAAGTGAAATTTTACGCGCGTAAATCTAACAGGATTATAATGTAACAGAAGCACAACAAAGAGGAAACTTGTGATGAAAAAGGAAGAATATATTACCAGCGAAACTCTTTTGCTCCATTTTCTTTCGTAGAATTATATTTCACTTGCGAGTATTATAGCAGGTCTGCCTTTGATACAAAAATCATAAAAGGTTTACGTATCTGCACGTATATTTACGCTGTATGAACGACACTCGAGTATTACACGCATGCATTATCGACAAATCGATCCACGTTCGAGATAAGAGTTCCTCTTTGATACTTATGGTATAAATAACGAGAAATTATCAGGAAGTATGTTACAGTGAAACTGCTCGTACTTCGTTACTTTTACTCGCATGTATGACACCTACAACGATATTCTTTGTTGAATCAATAAATAAAAGCGCTCCCCAGCGTACGTACAAGACTAGATCTTGAAATATAAGAATCGACGTAACAATAAGACTAAAAAAGTTCGAAATGAAAATAATTCGCCGAAACGGCAAAAAGAAAATACCTGACACAAAAATAACGATACGGTAAATCAGCGTCCCGTTTTAATTTTCATCGATCAGTCGTCCAGCAAGCGATATGTGTCAAGCAGCAACGGAGACAAGGTAACAGAGACGAAATATTATCGAGTTAACGCACGCGAAGTGGTCGCAGGAATGGCTGACGGGTGCGAGAGTGTAATGCACTTACGTCACGCGAATTTCAGACGAAACAACTGGTGGTGTAACGAAAATTTAGCGTCGCAACCGAATGTGCTAAATATAAAATGGATGGCTGTTGACCGAAAGAAAAATGCTCGACGATACGGTGCCGCCGTTTGTTTTCTTACAAGATTGAACGTCCACGGTCGACCCATTTACCAGACCCTCCTCGTTACACGAAGAGACGAAATCACCAGTGCTATTTAATCGTGCGAATTATATCACGCGTATCTCGCGAATTATTACACGACAGTGATAATAAGGCAAATCTAATAAAATTTACTTCTCATTAAAAAGTCGTACCAAAACAATTATTTATTAATTGATTTATTTATTAATTCTTAAGAAGATACATATAAATAAGAAAAAATGGTAAAATTTGATTAGTATAATAAAAGTAATATATGCCTATGATCATTCTAAAATATAAAAAGTGAAATAGTCTTACGTTCATTGGTATATTTTAAGAACACACACATCTTTTAACGATAGTTGCAATGTAACATCATTTTTATATTACACGCAAGGTATGGCAAGTATTCCTGCTCTAAGGCACAATTTGAAATCAACAACATTCAGTTTAACAAATTATAACTTCTATTCGTTTTCCATCATGGAATAACGCGGTGGTGTCTTCCATATTGCACTGGACGTGCATTGTAATCTACTCCTATCTATATTTTCAAACATTTCAGTTAAATCTGGTGTGCACATTCTTCTATCAAAGAATTTATAGACTGCTTTCTTCGGAATTTATCGTTGCATTGCAAGTTCATTTTCGCGTATGTATGCTAAAATTGATAAAAATTCGAGTACTCCATGCATTATAATGTTTATTAACTCATTAAGTAAAACAACACTTACATTGCGCCTAATGTGGAATTGTACGCCTTGGTCTGGCTTCATCGTCCGATGTGTCGTCGTCAGGTTTACTGTGCAAAACAGAAGTGGACCTTACTGTTTGGAGCTATATTTTGGATAAAATATCGAATGAATAATAGCTTGTATTTTTATAACAGAAGAATACTTTGATACTGTTTGTAATGTTACCCGCGATGTCATCATCTGAGTCTCCTTCTTTTGTTTCGCTAATAAGATTTTTTTTGCTTTTTCGACAGATCTTCGTGCCAGTTTTTGAACAATGGCTTTTTCTGAAATTTTTTCTTTTTCAAAGGCCTCGATTCTCCTTCTTACGGGCACATTTTTCTTCGTTTCATTTTGAATGTCCTGTTTCGTCATGTTTCTATTAGACATTTCCCTTTCACGGGATGGCTCATCTTCTGCGAATAATTCTTCGAACTCGGTGAGTCCAATAGCTTGATTCAGCTGCTGAACCTCCTCCTGCAGAGTTATTGGCGACCGTGATGTAAATTTAGGTTCATTATTTTTTCCTATACTACTAGCCAAGTTTTTATTAATTACTACCATTTCGTTTGATTTTATTGGTGATAAAGGTTCTACAATTGCGGTAGCGTCCATCATCTTCTGCGTATAAGTAGAATTGATGTCCATCGTGGAATTCATAAGAGGAGTAAATTTCTCAAGTGCATTCTCGCACATTGAAGGATCTTCAATATCATTTCTTGCTGATGGAATTACTGTATCATCAATAATATTAGAATATTTACCCTTCGTGTTTTCACTCCGTGAAAAAGTTCTCTTTATATTACTATCTCTTGTTGTCATTGAAGACTTTAATGGTTCAATCCTTTCTGGCTGTTTTGCATCTTCTTTTGAAATTGTTTCGCTTAAAACATTCTTTTTTGTTTTACTATGTTTTGTAGGACCTTTTGTGTTTTTTTCATCTGAACTACTTCTAGCACTTTCCTTTTTTTTAGGTCGGCCTCCACGTTTCCTCTAAAAATTTAGAATATATTTAACAACGTTATAGTAGTATTTATATACACAATGTACATACAATTGTATAAGCAATTAGATTTTGACGCATTAATTAACCGATATCAAACATTATTGGATACTACATATAAGGGTTAGTATTGATTAGTAACATAAGATATGGGGTAAGATTGAAAGTATTAAATTTCATCATAATATGACACAAACATTTACATTACTGTCATCATCAAGAGTTAGCCTTCGTAATTTTGTAACAAGTGACATTGACTGCTGCTTTTTAATATTAATTGCAGCTTTTATTGCAGCCTTTCTTTTTGTTCGGTCAATTGTTGTTTCCAGCACATCCCCAGTTTTTACATCTTTATTTTCTGTTTTATCATGTACTGCTGAATCTGTTACTGTATTGTCAGTATTGATAATATCATTTTCTGGGATAGTCTCTTTACGGCGATAACCTTTTTTCTTCAAAACCTTCGGCCTCTTTGTAGTTTAAGGGCCAGGGACTGATTGTGGTATTTCAGCAATTAAACCATGTAAATAATCCAGAGTGTCTTCAAGCTGGTTGTTAATATATTTTTTAACATCCAAGGAATAATTATGTATATTCGATATATCTTTGGTAATCATTTCTTTAATCTCCTTCTTTGATCCAGTATCCATATTTAAAATCTACGAATAAATGATATATATTTAATATATACATTAAACTATACTTTTTAATAATACATACCATAATTTAATATTATGGTTGAAATTATGACGTATATAGCAATTAATACATACACATGTGTTTAGTTCTATTAACTTAGAAGCACATGTAAATTAAAAAAATATATATATATATGAAACAATAATAAAATAATGAAGTAACATTGAGAATAGAATCTAGTTTAATTACACATATATACCCTTTTAATAATTCCGTTCTTATAAATTTTATTAAATTTACAGTGAAGCTTACAATTACACTAATGCCAATGAATATTAACGTATGCGTTTATTATTACACTAAATAAAAATGAAAGTAATGCAATGAAAAATACAATATACCTTAATGGAAATAAAATAAGTAAATAGCGAAGTATTTATTAATATTATTATATAGCATTATATTATATTATTATAATATTTATTAATATTTACTTACCTTTTACGTTTGCACAAAAACTATAAAATTTTAAATATAAAGAGAGATTTATAACAGAGATAAAGCAAGTCACAGAAATTAGTGTCTTTCAATGGCAAAAATGCGTTAAAGGAAGTGAAACGATAATCTCCGTCTCGCGTCACAAGCGGAACTGTGTCAGTTTTGCTCCTTGAAAGTACACGTAGCGGTACATGAGCTAGAGAACATTTCAAATCATGTTGTTGTTTTTTTGCTTCGGAGTATCAAGATCGTGAGGACATACATAATATATTAATAAATAAACTCCGGGCAAAACAATGTCGCCGTTACGTTACCGTCGAACCGTCGAACAAAGACGAATTTGAATTCTCCGACTCTCCCCCGATCTGTTTATACTATACCAGTTTAAACGGACGCAATCGTAAAGAGTTCACGAGAGTTATGGATCAGTATCTACGAGTATCTACCGTCTTTGCGAACATTATCTATAATTATTTATTTAATCATTTGAAAATATACTTGAAGGTTTCAACAACGAGCAATCTTGTCTAATAAATCTCACGATCAACCATCCTCTACACACAAGTCCTCTGCAAACATAACGACTTTTCAGTTCAATTTGAATCGTTGCGTTCAACGCCATCAGGGTGTCCTGCATAACGCGGGCATCCGACTAGGTGCTGATACCACATACAAGAACAAGTCGAATATGTGAAATAAAGCTTTTTAGCTTAAGGTCCCGTTTTGAAAAAAATACAGTTTGAACATGTTCGGTTGGCAATTGGCTTAATACACGCGTATGATAAATAATAAGATTTATTACATGATTTTACAAAATTTGTTAAAATTGATTAAGAAGTTACTTTCAAGAAGTAATATTTACATAATTGTAAATTGAACCCTATGTTTAGCAAAATTAGGCATTCTTAAGTATTTGTTATTGTAAATTACTATTATGCTTCGCCAAGTGTGATTGGCTATTTCTGGAACACAGCGTCCATCGATGTCTTCAATGAAAGAACATAAGTTTAATAACCTAACTTATCGACGAAATAAATCCCTGGCCCCCGGGTACCGTGTTAGGAAGCTTCCGTGGTAATTCTTTTAAAAGCAATTAACGAGTGATCTGTTCGCGAATTTTTGTATTGTATTATATATTATGTGGCATCATGATATCATAAGAAATACAAGTCACTATGATTTCTTCGTACTATTTCACAGATGGAGTGTGCAAATTTGACTTTACAATGAACAAAGTCAAACGTGACAATGACAAAATTGTATGTGGCAAAACTGGATACCTCAATGTTATACAGTGTGTCAAGAAAGTGTTTGTTGTCATCTTACGTCTTTGGGAGGTAATTCTACACCTTCGGATTTGCGAAGATCTGTTGAAAAAGAGGATCAAAAAGCAAAATTGACCTCGAGCATTCTATTGCACGTATTGCGTGTTTGTGCGCGTATTTATCCAGCGATGTATTGCAAAGAACAGTTTGTCCAATAGGGGTTTCACACGCAGCAGTGGGAAAAATAATACTCTCACCCTGAGAGAATTGACCGGCGAGGGCGCGGCAGAGGCCATGGAAGCGCTTCGGTGAGGCGCGCTAGGTCCGCCGCGCCCCCCGGTGGGGTGCAAACTTAGGCGCTGGCAACTCAGCGCCCCGGGGCAGCAAATCAGCCCGGCAGGGGAACCGGACTGTCTGGCACGGCGGCTCCGGCGACGAGGCGCGGTGTAACGTGGCCGCATATCGCTCCATTAGGGGGTGTATTGAGAGCGGAGGGGGTGTATCCCTCACACCAGTTCCCGGGCCCCTCTAGATCGCTGCCGGGACGGTCATCATGGAGGTTTTAGTCCGTTGGCGTCCGCCACTACCACGCCGCTTTTTCCCAGAAGCGACCTGGAGCCCTCCACGTTAATAAAAAAAAAAAAAAAAGTGGGAAAAATAATACGCCAAAAAGGTGTACGTTATAAGGTTCGCCGTGTGCGAAATTATGTCGTTTGACGAATATTCGATGGTTAGCCGCTAAGAAAATTATAACGCAATCCTTGGAAATATCTTGTTTACGGATGAGAGCGATTCTTCCGATAGCAATGTTCTCGATCGTCAGACTGCAAAGATTTAGGCTTGTGAAAGTTCTCACATTATGATACAATGATACAGAGATTCAAGCAGGCTCGAGCAAGTTTGATTTATTCCACAGCTCGCTTTAACGTGTAGATAAAATCAATTTGAAAATGGAATAGATATCATATGTTCGCGAGCAGCCAGAAAACAACACTGACGTTATTTCGTATCGCATCTGACTTTAAAAACGAACATAAAATGAAAATAAACGGTTTTTCATACAAAAATGCATACTTGTTACGATGCATCGTGAGTTGCAGAGTAACGCATATGTTCGTGTATTACAGCATGAACGTATTAATGAATAAATAATATATATATATTACATTAAAATTTTTAATATTTTTATAATTTAATAATAATAATAATTACTATATTTATATAAGTATTATAAATAAAATATTTATAATAATATTATTAATATCTTTTTATTAGAACTAAAAATATAATTTAAAAATTTTTAATATTTTTATAATTTAATAATTATATTTATTTAAATATTATAAATAAAATATTTATAGTAATATTATTAATATTTTTTTATTAATATTAAAAATACAATCTTAAAATTTTTAATATTTTTAATTTTATAATATCATTAATATTTTTTATTTATATTAATATATAATTGAAATTTTTGATATTTTATAATTTAATATATATATATCATAAATAAAAAATTATTAAATTATATATTATACAATTTATATTATAGTAATTTCCATTTTTTCAAAATAAAAAAAATTGTATATTAAACAATTTAAAAATAAAGGGTAGAATATTTAAGTATTAATATTTTATAATTTAATTTCATAGATAATTAAATATTTATAGTAATATTATTATTTTTTATTAATATTTTAAAATATTATATATATATATATATGTCGGGTTTACATTAGAATTAGGGTTAGGGGCGTGAAAGGAATCTTCGTTTGGGTTACACGTTGTTGTTATGCAATAGAGAAGACATTGACTAGTGCAAATACGATTATTACAGAACCGGACAAGTAACCGTGGTAGTTAGGTACTCGAAAAACTAATGACAATGATCCTAGGTTCAATAACGAATCCGCGGTCGACGGGATGATAGATGAACGTACTCACAAAATCAAAGTCGGACGCGTAATATTCACTGATCGTAAAGAGTTACTCCTTTCATCAATGAGATCGCGAGCGAGAATGCCTTTCCCGTCCCGATGATGCCACAGAGGAAAACTATATTGGGGTGTGTCTAAGGATACGAGATCATCGGGTTCGTCGAGAAAAGCCTTTGTTCAGAAAGTAAGGGAAATTGGCGTTGCTACTAATTGGTCAATCTCCATATCGGTGGTTAGAAAAAGATGCTAGCCGCCCTCGAGGGAAAGTTGCTAGTGGGAAACGCCGCTCGTTGAAAAATATGTCTCCCCTATCTTCCCGTAGTTGGGACAAAGACTGTTTGTCTGTTTGAAGGACTTCGCAGAAGAGTCGCAGAATAAAGTCGATTGTGAAGCCGGCTAAAACCCAGAAGAACGGGAAGCCCAGTCAATCTGTAGATGCAATGAAGAAAAGAAGATGCTTCATTTGCGGTAGTGAGGATCATCTAAGTGTTAAGTGTCCGGAGAGGGGAGAAGGTGATAGGTGTTCCGAGTGCAGCGGATTTGGACATATTGCAGCGAGGCGTACGGCACGACCGAAAGAGACTTGCGTAGTGTCAAGATCCGAAAAGGGGAAGTATGTGAAGGAAGTGGCGATAGATGATTGTAGGTTTGTGGCACTAGTGGATACGGGTAGTGATCTCACGTTCATTCGATCAGACGAGTATGCGAGGTTAGGGTCACCACCCCTAGGTAAATGCACGCTTAAGTTCGACGGTGTTGGTTCCGCTGGCAATGAGACCTGGGGTGAATTCACCAAGGTAATGACGGTTGATGGGTGTAAACTGCTAATCACTTTGCACGTTGTTTCAAACAAAATATTGACGAAGCACGGCCTGTTGTTAGGCACTGATTTTCTGGATCAGGTAGAGTTACGGGTTAAACGAGGCGAAGTGACTTTCTTGCGGCTTGACGAACAGACTAACAAAGACGTGCCGGATGTGTTTAGAGTTAACGTGGTAGAACAGACCGACGAAACAGACCTAACACACGTACGGGAACCGCATTATCGTGAAGCGATTCGCGATATCGTTAGGGGGTATAGGCCGGAGAAAAAGCGGGACGTTGGGATAACGGCAAAAATCGTTTTAAAGAGTGACAAACCTGTGGTTCGAAGGCCGCGAAGATTGGCGCCTTCGGAGAAAAAAGAGGTGGACGAGTTGATGGAATTATGGACAAATGAAGGTACAATAAAACCGTCAAACTCAGAATATGCAAGTCCCATAGTTGTAGTTAGAAAGAAAGATGGTTCTATCAGAGTCTGTGTTGATTTTCGCGAGCTTAATGAACTTATTGAGTGTCCACATTTCCCATTGCCTTTAATTGATGATATTTTAGATGCATTGCAAGGTACTCAGTTTTTCACAACGTTGGATTTAAAGAATGGTTTTTTTCACGTGTGTTTAGACAAAGACAGCCGAAAATATACATCTTTCGTTACGCCATCGGGGCAATATGAATTTTTGAAGTTGCCGTTTGGTTTAAAGATTTCACCCATTGTGTTTCAGAAGTATATTTCGATGATCTTTAAGGAACTAGTAGGTAAAGGTATTGTTATCGTGTATATGGATGACATTATTATTCTTGCAAAGAATTTAGAGGAGGCGTGGGAACGTTTGCAAATGGTCATAGAGTTAGCTGAGCAGTATGGGCTAATTATAAACTGGGGAAAATGTCGTTTTCTGCAGCAGGAAATTGAATATTTGGGGTATATAGTCTCAAAAAATACCATAAGGCCGTCTACACATAAAACTAGGGCAGTAGCAAACTTTCCCAAGCCAACATCTGTTAAAAAGGTTCAGAGTTTTTTGGGACTTACGGGGTACTTTCGAAAATTTATTAGGGGATACGCGAAGATTGCTAAGCCTTTGACGGATTTGTTGAAAAAGGAGGTAAAATTTCAGTTCGGCGATCGAGAAGTAGAGGCCTTTGAAATCTTGAAAACAGCGCTTGTCAACGAACCAGTGTTAAAGTTGTATAGAATGGGCGCGGAGACTGAGTTGCATACAGACGCGTCCGCAGAGGGTTACGGAGCAATTTTAATGCAACTAGATCTGGACGATGGAAAATTCCATCCGGTCTACTTTGCCAGCGGAAAAACAACTCCCGCCGAGGCAAAGTGCACCAGTTACGAACTGGAAGTACTAGCAATTGTAAAAGCGTTGAACAAGTTTAGAATATATCTGTTAGGCATGCCGTTTACTATCGTCACGGATTGCCAAGCGTTTGCTATGACAATGAAAAAGAAAGATTTGTGTGCGCGTGTAGCCAGATGGGCCTTGTTACTAGACGAGTTTAAGTATCAGGTGTGTCATAGGCCAGGTAAAAGCATGCAGCATGTGGATGCTCTGAGTAGAAACCCCCTGCCGAGCACTATGTATGTAACGGAAAGTGAAGACGGGCTGATTGCACGGTTGAGAAGTGCACAGAACAAGGACGTTGAAGTCCGTAGGATTTTAGACGCCGCAACGTGCAATCAGGTCGATGGGTATGTAATAAGGAACAATATTTTGTATAAAGAGTGTAAGGATGATGTGTTAATAGTAGTACCGAAGGCTATGCAGGTTCAGGTAGTCAGGCAGGCGCACGAGCGTGGGCATTTTGGGGTCACCAAAACAGAAGCTATAGTCAAGAAGGACTTTTGGTTTAAGGGGCTACGTGAAAAGGTCGAGCATGTGGTATCTAACTGTCTCGATTGTATCCTAGCCGAACGAAAATTGGGCAAGCAAGAGGGATATCTAAATCCGTTAAACAAAGGTGACACACCGTTAGACACTTACCATATTGACCATGCGGGCCCTATGACAGCTACAAAGAAAAGATACGCACACATCTTTGTAGTAGTGGATGCGTTCACGAAGTTTACGTGGCTTTATCCTACTAGATCTACTGATACCGCGGATGTTATCGATCGACTGAAGAAGCAAGCGGCTGTTTTTGGGAACCCACGACGAATTATCTCTGATCGGGGAACAGCGTTCACATCCAACGCGTTCCAAGAGTATTGCGAAGAAGAAAATATAAAGCATTTATTAGTCACGACGGGGGCGCCGAGGAGGAACGGGCAGGTAGAGAGGGTAAACAGGACACTCATACCTTTACTAAGTAAACTGACTGCCCCTAAACCCGATGATTGGTATAAACATGTCGACCAAGTACAGATATACCTGAATTTTACATTAAACAGGAGCACGGGAAAAACTCCTTTCCAGCTACTTGTCGGGGTCGAGATGCAAACTAAAGAAGACCCACAGATCCGAAAATTGGTTGAAGAAGAATGGGTGGTGGAATTCGAAGAGCAACGTCGTGAACTGCGTGAGGACGCGAAAAAGAAAATTGCTGCTACTCAAGAGGAAAATCGGAGGCACTACAACAAAAGAAGAAAAGGTGCGAAACAGTACCTAAGTGGAGAGTTGGTGGCCATAAAGAGAACGCAGTTTGGCCCAGGATTAAAACTGGGAGGAAGATTTTTGGGTCCGTACCGGATAGTGCGAGCAATGCGGAATGATCGCTACATTGTGGAGAAGGTAGGAGAGCATGAGGAGCCAAAACGGTCATCAACTACTGCTGATTTTATGAAACCTTGGGTCATAAACGCCGAAAGTGACGCATCTGATGACAGAGAGATAGAAGGCAACATCTGAGGGCAGATGTTATTGCAGGATGGCAGAGTGTAGTATCGTGAGTGAGAGGCCTGGGAGTTGGCGGGTGAACCGCGTGGAATGTCGCGAGAGCCGAGGCGATTGTTTTTGATCGCGTAGTTTTGGAAAGAGGAGACCTACGTGATCTTGGCCACGAGCGGTTGCCAAGGGACGGGAGAAAAGGAATCAACAAACGGAGTTTGCGAGTGGCGTTGCCGAGAGAGTGTTGATTGCATTTTGTGAAAGTCGAGTCGTTATCTAATTATTTAGTTGTGCTGTTTTCTGTACGTTTGGTGTGAATAGTTCAGGTTGAACAACAATCGTCTTTTTCTGTCCGATTAACATCTGTATTATCCATTCCTTGTAAATATATTATATCACGATATTACATTTTTGGGGGCTGGTCCGGGATTGGACAAGACAGAAAACGAAACGGTTTAACAGAGCTATTCGAGCTAGTTGTGAATTTACCGGTACGCGGTGCGATAAAAGACGATATCGTTGACTGTTTAAGTTTGTGTAGTGTGAAAAATGGCAAACGTTGGGGACGAACGATTGTCGGGTGAAGAGGGTTCGACGCTGGAGGAGCTGAGGAGTAAGCTCGCACGAATGAACCTCCCTATATCTGGTGCGAGGTCAGTGCTGATTGCAAGGCTGAATCGGGCGTGTAGGGCTGGACAATCGTATCCTAAGGGATCGACGGGCGGTGAAGAGCTAACCGGTCAACGAGATTTAGGAAATGTACAGAGAGCTGAGCGTGATTGTAACGAAGATGAAAATTTTGAGAAAATGAACACGAAGGAGTTGAAGGAGCGCCTCGCTAGTTTGGGTTTAAAAACGACGGGAAGAAAAGTAGAATTACGCGCACGGCTACAAGCGGCCATGGATGGTAATGACATATCGTCGGAAGAAGAAAGCGACGACGAAAGTGAGTATGAAGATGACAAAAAAGACGCAAGAGGATACAAGAGAGGTACGCGAAGGGTGTATCAGGACCGTGATGAATATTGTCGAAGGGCATGTGTTGGTTCGACACTGAGTTTTAGAGACGTCGAAGATGCATTAGAGTCGTTTAGTGGCAACAAAGGTGAAAATGTCGAACGATGGTTCGAGTCGTTCGAGGAAGTCGCTGATACGTGCATGTGGTCGGATGGGCAGAAGGCAGTCTACGCGAGGAAGCTGCTGAAGGGATCAGCGAAAATATTTGCGAGCTTCGAGTGTCATGCCAGGACTTGGCATGAGTTGAAGAGGGGGCTAGTGAAAGAATTTTCGAGGAAAGTCAACAGTAGGCAAGTACATCAGAAACTTGAAGAAACAAAAAAGGAGAGTGATGAAGCATGTTTGGCTTACATGTACCGCATGCTCGAAATAGCCAACCATGTGGACATAGAGGAGGAAGCGAAGGTGGAATACATCGTGGATGGAATAATAGACGACGAGAACAATAAGGCTATATTGTACGGCGCTACATCAATCAAAGAGTTGAGGAAGAGGTTAGTGATGTACGAAGAGCAGAAGAGTCGCAGAATAAAGTCGATTGTGAAGCCGGCTAAAACCCAGAAGAACGGGAAGCCCAGTCAATCTGTAGATGCAATGAAGAAAAGAAGATGCTTCATTTGCGGTAGTGAGGATCATCTAAGTGTTAAGTGTCCGGAGAGGGGAGAAGGTGATAGGTGTTCCGAGTGCAGCGGATTTGGACATATTGCAGCGAGGCGTACGGCACGACCGAAAGAGACTTGCGTAGTGTCAAGATCCGAAAAGGGGAAGTATGTGAAGGAAGTGGCGATAGATGATTGTAGGTTTGTGGCACTAGTGGATACGGGTAGTGATCTCACGTTCATTCGATCAGACGAGTATGCGAGGTTAGGGTCACCACCCCTAGGTAAATGCACGCTTAAGTTCGACGGTGTTGGTTCCGCTGGCAATGAGACCTGGGGTGAATTCACCAAGGTAATGACGGTTGATGGGTGTAAACTGCCAATCACTTTGCACGTTGTTTCAAACAAAATATTGACGAAGCACGGCCTGTTGTTAGGCACTGATTTTCTGGATCAGGTAGAGTTACGGGTTAAACGAGGCGAAGTGACTTTCTTGCGGCTTGACGAACAGACTAACAAAGACGTGCCGGATGTGTTTAGAGTTAACGTGGTAGAACAGACCGACGAAACAGACCTAACACACGTACGGGAACCGCATTATCGTGAAGCGATTCGCGATATCGTTAGGGGGTATAGGCCGGAGAAAAAGCGGGACGTTGGGATAACGGCAAAAATCGTTTTAAAGAGTGACAAACCTGTGGTTCGAAGGCCGCGAAGATTGGCGCCTTCGGAGAAAAAAGAGGTGGACGAGTTGATGGAATTATGGACAAATGAAGGTACAATAAAACCGTCAAACTCAGAATATGCAAGTCCCATAGTTGTAGTTAGAAAGAAAGATGGTTCTATCAGAGTCTGTGTTGATTTTCGCGAGCTTAATGAACTTATTGAGTGTCCACATTTCCCATTGCCTTTAATTGATGATATTTTAGATGCATTGCAAGGTACTCAGTTTTTCACAACGTTGGATTTAAAGAATGGTTTTTTTCACGTGTGTTTAGACAAAGACAGCCGAAAATATACATCTTTCGTTACGCCATCGGGGCAATATGAATTTTTGAAGTTGCCGTTTGGTTTAAAGATTTCACCCATTGTGTTTCAGAAGTATATTTCGATGATCTTTAAGGAACTAGTAGGTAAAGGTATTGTTATCGTGTATATGGATGACATTATTATTCTTGCAAAGAATTTAGAGGAGGCGTGGGAACGTTTGCAAATGGTCATAGAGTTAGCTGAGCAGCATGGGCTAATTATAAACTGGGGAAAATGTCGTTTTCTGCAGCAGGAAATTGAATATTTGGGGTATATAGTCTCAAAAAATACCATAAGGCCGTCTACACATAAAACTAGGGCAGTAGCAAACTTTCCCAAGCCAACATCTGTTAAAAAGGTTCAGAGTTTTTTGGGACTTACGGGGTACTTTCGAAAATTTATTAGGGGATACGCGAAGATTGCTAAGCCTTTGACGGATTTGTTGAAAAAGGAGGTAAAATTTCAGTTCGGCGATCGAGAAGTAGAGGCCTTTGAAATCTTGAAAACAGCGCTTGTCAACGAACCAGTGTTAAAGTTGTATAGAATGGGCGCGGAGACTGAGTTGCATACAGACGCGTCCGCAGAGGGTTACGGAGCAATTTTAATGCAACTAGATCTGGACGATGGAAAATTCCATCCGGTCTACTTTGCCAGCGGAAAAACAACTCCCGCCGAGGCAAAGTACACCAGTTACGAACTGGAAGTACTAGCAATTGTAAAAGCGTTGAACAAGTTTAGAATATATCTGTTAGGTATGCCGTTTACTATCGTCACGGATTGCCAAGCGTTTGCTATGACAATGAAAAAGAAAGATTTGTGTGCGCGTGTAGCCAGATGGGCCTTGTTACTAGACGAGTTTAAGTATCAGGTGTGTCATAGGCCAGGTAAAAGCATGCAGCATGTGGATGCTCTGAGTAGAAACCCCCTGCCGAGCACTATGTATGTAACGGAAAGTGAAGACGGGCTGATTGCACGGTTGAGAAGTGCACAGAACAAGGACGTTGAAGTCCGTAGGATTTTAGACGCCGCAACGTGCAATCAGGTCGATGGGTATGTAATAAGGAACAATATTTTGTATAAAGAGTGTAAGGATGATGTGTTAATAGTAGTACCGAAGGCTATGCAGGTTCAGGTAGTCAGGCAGGCGCACGAGCGTGGGCATTTTGGGGTCACCAAAACAGAAGCTATAGTCAAGAAGGACTTTTGGTTTAAGGGGCTACGTAAAAAGGTCGAGCATGTGGTATCTAACTGTCTCGATTGTATCCTAGCCGAACGAAAATTGGGCAAGCAAGAGGGATATCTAAATCCGTTAGACAAAGGTGACACACCGTTAGACACTTACCATATTGACCATGCGGGCCCTATGACAGCTACAAAGAAAAGATACGCACACATCTTTGTAGTAGTGGATGCGTTCACGAAGTTTACGTGGCTTTATCCTACTAGATCTACTGATACCGCGGATGTTATCGATCGACTGAAGAAGCAAGCGGCTGTTTTTGGGAACCCACGACGAATTATCTCTGATCGGGGAACAGCGTTCACATCCAACGCGTTCCAAGAGTATTGCGAAGAAGAAAATATAAAGCATTTATTAGTCACGACGGGGGCGCCGAGGGGGAACGGGCAGGTAGAGAGGGTAAACAGGACACTCATACCTTTACTAAGTAAACCGACTGCCCCTAAACCCGATGATTGGTATAAACATGTCGACCAAGTACAGAAATACCTGAATTTTACATTAAACAGGAGCACGGGAAAAACTCCTTTCCAGCTACTTGTCGGGGTCGAGATGCAAACTAAAGAAGACCCACAGATCCGAAAATTGGTTGAAGAAGAATGGGTGGTGGAATTCGAAGAGCAACGTCGTGAACTGCGTGAGGACGCGAAAAAGAAAATTGCTGCTACTCAAGAGGAAAATCGGAGGCACTACAACAAAAGAAGAAAAGGTGCGAAACAGTACCTAAGTGGAGAGTTGGTGGCCATAAAGAGAACGCAGTTTGGCCCAGGATTAAAACTGGGAGGAAGATTTTTGGGTCCGTACCGGATAGTGCGAGCAATGCGGAATGATCGCTACATTGTGGAGAAGGTAGGAGAGCATGAGGAGCCAAAACGGTCATCAACTACTGCTGATTTTATGAAACCTTGGGTCATAAACGCCGAAAGTGACGCATCTGATGACAGAGAGATAGAAGGCAACATCTGAGGGCAGATGTTATTGCAGGATGGCAGAGTGTAGTATCGTGAGTGAGAGGCCTGGGAGTTGGCGGGTGAACCGCGTGGAATGTCGCGAGAGCCGAGGCGATTGTTTTTGATCGCGTAGTTTTGGAAAGAGGAGACCTACGTGATCTTGGCCACGAGCGGTTGCCAAGGGACGGGAGAAAAGGAATCAACAAACGGAGTTTGCGAGTGGCGTTGCCGAGAGAGTGTTGATTGCATTTTGTGAAAGTCGAGTCGTTATCTAATTATTTAGTTGTGCTGTTTTCTGTACGTTTGTGTGAATAGTTCAGGTTGAACAACAATCGTCTTTTTCTGTCCGATTAACATCTGTATCATCCATTCCTTGTAAATATATTATATCACGATATTACATATATATACTATTTATTTATTTTTTTATATATATAATTTTCGTTTGGATCTGTTCCTTTGTACGAATACTGTATCCCTGTATATAATATAATATGTATAATATGTTATAATTATGTTAGTTGTTATTTATTATATATAGTTTCCTTAACTCTCTCCCCCTTTTTCTTGTTTTTTTTTTTTTTTTTTTATTAGTACCTAACATTGCTATTATGATGCTGTATTGTATTGCATTGGCTGTTATTTGTATGTGCGCGCGACGAATTTTTCAACATGGTCGCTCGCGTGTCTCTTTGGTATGGCGTTGGTTTAATGTCAACAGTAACGTGTTGTTGAAATAACTAATTAATTGTTAATCACTATAATTTTATTTAGAAGTGTTTTGTAATATTGTTTTGTGTTTCATGATATTGTGTGTGTCAATACCGTGTGCTACTTTAATGCGATAGCGTGGATTGTATTGTTACCGAATTTCAATAGTCATTGTTTCGATTATACGTGACTTGCATTTATGTAAGTCTCGTTTAATTTAGTTAATGTTTTGTGTATTGTGTTACCAGTTATTTCGTGTAGCATAACTTTATTCCTTTGCACCGAGTTCAGTCATGTCTTGTCGTTAATATTTAGTTAGTCTATCTTGATTAATATATATATTTAACAAATATTTAAGAAACAATGGCGAGTGTAGTGGAATCGTTGGACGAAGAAATGGTTTTGACATTGTCGGAAAAGCTTAAAGCATGGGATGCGAACTTTCGCGATATGAGTGCAAAACTCGCCGAATTACAAAGCGGCTTATTCGAACTTAAAACAAAACAAGAACCTAAAACACCCGTATCGCCGCCGACAACGCAACAAGAGACGGTCCAGCCGAGTGGACATACCCAGCCAATTAAGCTAAAAGATGCGATCGAATCGGTGCCAGTGTTTGACGGATATCGACCATCGGTATTCCACTTTTTAAGAGCTTGTGAGCGCGCGCGAAATATGATTCCCAGATATCAAGAACCTCAATTGGTAAAATTGTTAGTAAATAAGCTCCGTGGACACGCGCTCCTCGCCATCGAAGACACAGAATTAATGAGTCTAAACGATTTCGGAAACAAATTAAAGGATCTATTCGGCCCAAAGAAATTTCTTAACGAATATAAAGGGGAATTAGGAACGATATTTCAACGACCCGGGGAAGACATATTACATTATATGGATCGCGTTAGAAATCTTAGATTGGCAATAATGGACGGAGAAAGAGGCGACTACGGCATCATATCCCCCGATATCCAAGATACTATAGATTGGGAAACGAAAGAAGCTTTCGTTAAAGGACTTCCGAACGAGGTATATGTGCGAGTAAAAATAGCAGGGTACCATACTTTAGAAGATGCGTATCGTCAAGCCGTCAAAGCAACACACGAATTGAAACAAATAACCGATAGAACGCGACCCCAACGACCGACACCCTCGAACTATTACAGACGCGACAACGCACATCCTTCGAACACTAACAACAATATCAGGAACAACCGCCAAGATCGAAGATCGCTACCTCCATCGCAGAATTTTTTGAATTCTACAAGACAAAATATCACGTGTAACTATTGCAAAAAACCCGGGCATCTAGTGAAAGACTGTTACAAATTTAAAGCCCGAGTAGATGCCGGATTAATCGTACCCTATGCTTCGAGACCATCGGGAAACCAAACACGTCCTTCGGGAGAATGGGGCGAGCCACGAAGGAACGATACGCCGAATCGCCCAAGAGTACAGGCGGCAACCAGGCGACCGGCGCCGACGGCAACAAACACAACAAGGACAGCCACCCCCGCGAGATCGACTCCACCACCCATAACGAGAGACAGAGCGAACGCAATGCCGACCATAAGATCGAACGAACAACCACTAAATATTGTGGGGGAGTCATCCCACAACCAAACGAGGTCACAGACAGAGAATCCAGAATCTCAAGGCAAAAGGAAAAGAGTGAAGCACAAGCAACCGGCGAAGGAAAATCATCAGGAGTTGAATTCAGATTCGGAAGGCGACCTCTCCGAATTATTTCAATAAAATTTAACGATTCCCCAACGACCCCAACTGCACGAATAGTTTCCCCAGATCTAAAGACTAAGACGAGTTTATTATTAGACTCTGGATCGGAAATCAACATTATCAAGAAACCTGCTATACTCGATTCAGCCATCATCGACGAAAAGGAATCAATCGAAGTGCGAGGAATTACGGCAACGAGCCTGGTCTTCTTAGGGCAGACGGTAATACAGGTTGCGGGCCATCCGGTTGTTTTTCATGTAGTCGATGATTCATTGCTAATCGATCAAGACGGAATCCTAGGATCCGAATTTTTTGCAGGTTGTAAGGCTCGTTTAGATTATGAGGGAAAACATATCAGATGGGGAAATATTTATATTCCCTTCGATACTAAAGAAAAAATAATTATACCGAAGCGAAGTTCAATAACGTGTTCGATTAATATCGCTAATCCAGAGATAAAAGAGGGATTTATTCCAAGAATCGAGCCGAACAAGGGAATCTATGTTGGTAATGCAGTTGTGAGGAATCATAAAGGAAAAGGTTACATAAGAGTAATAAATACTACTTCGAGAGATTACGTATTTACAACACCAACGATGGTAATTAAAGAATTTGAAAATCCCCCCCCCCCCGCCCCCCGCTTCCTAGGACAGCGTGCAATACAGTTCTAAGATCGGAGGAAAGTAGATACGATAAAATAAATGAGTTACTACGACTCGAACATTTGAACGAAGAAGAAAAGGAAAATGCTAGAAAATTGATTCGTAATAATCAAGATAGGTTTCATATTCCAGGAGATACATTGGAAGCAACCGAAGTTCTGGAACATAGGATAATTACAACGGATAATATACCCATCAATACTAAACAGTATCGATATCCACCAATACATCGAGAAGAAATAAATCGACAGGTCCAAGAACTACTAGATACGGGCGTAGTGGAACCATCAATATCTCCATATAACTCCCCGTTATGGATTGTGCCCAAAAACCCGATTCGCAAGGAAATAAGCGCTGGAGATTAGTCATCGATTATAGAAAATTGAACGATAAAACGATTGGCGATGCCTTCCCACTACCCAACATTACAGAAATATTGGATCAATTAGGAAGTGCAAAATATTTTTCCACGTTTGACTTGGCATCGGGCTTTCACCAGATCTGTATGTCACAGGAAGATGCCCACAAAACTGCATTTTCGACACCATACGGGCATTTTCAATTCAAAAGAATGCCCTTTGGATTAAAAGATGCCCCAGCAACATTTCAACGTTTGATGAATTCAATATTATCTGGTCTGCAAGGAATAGAACTATTCGTCTATCTGGATGACATAGCGATTTATTCCACGTCTCTCCAAGAACACGAAATTAAATTTAATAAATTAATGGAAAGACTGAGGAAAGCTAAATTACGATTACAACCTGATAAGTGCGAATTTTTACGACACGAGGTGAATTATTTAGGACATATAATTAGTGAGGATGGCGTGAAACCCGACCCAAAGAAAGTCGAAGCCGTATCAAAATTTCCACGACCAAAGAGGGCGAAAAATATCAAACAATTTCTGGGACTAGCAGGATATTACAGAAGATTTATACCCCGATTTCCCCAAGGTCGCGAAACCATTGACACAACTATTAAAGAAAGACACTCCCTTTAAATGGACAGAAAATCAAGAAAACGCATTCAATAATTTAAAGACAGCGTTAGTGACGAAACCCATCCTGCAATATCCAGACTTTTCTAAACCCTTTAACCTTACTACAGACGCATCAGGATATGCAATAAGCGGTGTACTGAGTCAAGGGCCAATCGGAAAGGATTTGCCGATTGCGTATGCCTCAAGGCTATTAAATCCCGCCGAACAAAACTACTCTACCATAGAAAAGGAGTGTCTGGCAATTGTTTACAGCGCAATGCACTTCCGACCGTATCTTTACGGAAGAAAGTTTACCATCGTAACCGATCATAAACCTTTAGTGTGGATGCATTCTATCAAAGATCCTACTTCAAGAATTTGGAAATGGAAATTAAAGTTATCGGACTTCGAATTTGATATTGTATACAAAGAAGGCAGGGCGAACGCAAACGCAGACGCATTATCTAGGAACCCTCCGGAAGTTTGTTTACCAATCAGAAAGAGAGAGGAAGTCTCACCGATTCGCTATCCTGTCTCAAAAAGATTCGAAATAGATACGTCAACCGAAGACTCTCCCATATTCGAAGCTAAACCACACGTCTTGCCTCAATCCAGTGATTCTAAAAATCAAGGAAAGGGTTTTACCCGAAAACATTTTACAATAGAAGAAACCCCCATAAAATATTTAGACCAAGCATTAGCAGAAATCGATGTAAGTACAGATAGAGAAATAACCAATCGAGAAAAAGAAGGCACGGATACGACAAGCGAAAAAGAGACCTCCACTGTAATTCCAGAACTAATTCAACAACGAGAAAAGGACACGATACCTACGATAATTGCGGAACTAAGAATTTCAGAAACCCGAGACTCAATTGCGAGAGTAAATGACCATAAACTAGTATTTATAGATATACATGGCAATCCGATAGATAAAGGAGCCTTAGAAGTGAAGGAAACGGGAAAATTACCTCGTTATGAAGATTTAATGTTAGAAAAAGCAAGATTGGATTACGATTCTGGAAAATACATTGTATTCCTACCGATAAAGGAAAATAGAAATATTCCAATAACACCAGAAAATTTATTAAACTCGCTAAGATCTCTATTAGACGCAGTAAATGAAAAACAGATAACTTCGTTCAGCATTAGCAAAGGAAACTTGGAGGAAATACCCTGGCGATATACAATCAGAAAATTAAAGGAAATATTTATGGAAAAAACCTTAACCATCACCATTTGCACTGGGGAAGTAATTACCCCATCTGTGGAAGCGCGGAACAACATAATACGAGAAAAACATGAATCAAGCGTAGCAGGACACAAAGGAATAACAAAAACTTATCAAAGAATACGACAACATTACTATTGGGAAAATATGAAAAAGGAAATTCAAGATTACGTAAGAACATGTAAGGAATGTCAATTGAAGAAACTCACAAGAATAAAAGCAAAGCAACCAATGGTACTTACAGACACACCAGGTAAAGCGTTCGATAAGGTTAGTATGGATATTATAGGTCCATTACCAAAAACCCAAAAGGGAAACGAATATATATCAACTATCCAAGACTTATTAACAAAATACTCAATTGGGTTTCCACTAGGAGGAATCTCTTCAGCGGAGATAGCGGACGTTTTTGTAAAGCGATTTATTTGTCGTTTCGGGTCACCGAGAGCTATTCTCACTGATCAAGGAACGAACTTTACATCCTCACTAATGAAGAAAGTAGCAAAGAGATTCCGCATCAAACAATATACCACGACGGCATATCATCCACAAAGTAACGGTTCAATCGAAAGATCTCACCACGTGCTGATAGAATATCTCAAATTATACATTGAAAATTCCAAAAATTGGGACGAATGGGTAGAATTAGCTATGTTTTCCTATAATACCTCTGTACACGAAGGAACGAAATTCTCCCCGCACGAATTAGTTTTTGGACATCTAGCCAGAGAACCTACTGGTGAAGTAATAATCGAAGAGAACATGGAACCAACTTACGCAGAATATCTCGAAGATCTGTTCGATAAAATTAACACCGTACAACGAATGGCAAGAGAAAATTTGATAAAATCCAAACTAAGATCAAAAGAATATTATGACCGACGAATCAACCCCCAAGATTTTAAAGTAGGAGATTCGATATATTTACTAAAAGAACCCAGTAAAGGAAAATTCTCCGATCAATATACTGGACCATACAAAGTGCTAGAAATCTTGCAGAACCAAAACGTCAAGATCGAAGTAAAAGGGATTCCGCGAACGGTGCATTTAAACAAGTTAAAACTAGCGCATAATCGAAATAAGCAATGAATAAAGCGATTTCAGTGGGCAACGTAGTGCGGTAGTATATGTTATAGTGCTGTTCGTCGAATAATACAGATATCGAACACCTAAAAGGAAAAAGGAAAATTATTATACGTGTTTCAATTATTGCTTAAATATAAAACGTGTTAACTCAATGAACAATTAACTAGTGAAAGTGAAAGTTACCTTGTGAACAAGTGATCAACATACAAGAAAGTGTACGTGCAAGTATAGGTTATGGATAGTTGTTCGTGGAACACAATGTATGACAGCTACCTAAAATAAGTGAATAAATTAGTTTCAATTGTCTCGGTGCAAAATACAAGGTTACTAAATGTTATAATTATATTATGGATAAATCAAAAGGAGGTGTAACACTGTTCGTCGAATAATACAGATAGCGAAAACCTAAAAAGAAAAAGGGAAAATTATTATGTGTACTCCAATTATTGTTTGAATATACAACATGTCGATTCAATAAATAATTAAAAGAGGGGAAGTGAAAGTTACCTTGTAAACAAGTAATCATCATACAAGAAGGTCTACATGCAAAATAGGTTATGGCTCCCTGCTTGCGGAACACCATGTACCAGCTGAAAATAAACGAACGAATTAACTTCAATTGCCTTAATGCAAAGAGCAGCATCGCTAAATGTTATAACGGTGCTGTGGAGGCGTGGCACTGTTCGTCGAATGACACAGATAGCGGAAACTTGGAAAAAGAAAAGAAGTTTATTACGAGTGTTCCAATTACTGTTTGAATGTAAAACGTGTTAGTTCAACGAATAACGAAAACAGTGAAAGTGCAACTTACCTCGTGAACAATCAATCACCATACAAGGAAGTGTACATGCATGGATTTCGCAGATTAACAAGAAGAAATAAAATAGCTGATAAATATAGAAAGTGGTTAGAAAATAATTAAGATAGATTAATTGAGAGTTAGTAATAAATATAACCGGAGTAAAAGGATATTTTATTATGTATTAATCTACGTAGTATTGTTATATTATTATATCTAACATGTAGAAATGGATTTTGTACGCATATAAGTATATAATTCCAATCCAAGTAGTATTCATAATATGTATTTTCACTGATAACAAGTACGTAAAACCTAAAATAAAACAAAGGTATTAACAATAAAAAAAAACAAAAAAAAAAGAAAAAGGGGAAGAAGAAAAAAAAAGAAGAAAAAAAAGGAAAGAAAAAAATATAATATATATAAATATAAAATTTTCTTTTTCTATAAAAGGTTATTCCTATTTCTGATAAACTCGAGAAATGAAAACATTATACCATGATACACTGACGCAAAGATACACCACACAGAAGAAACTAATAGAGAACGCTTTAAGCTTGGCAAACTTACCGCCCGACGAATTTGCATACACCATAACCAAAACCCAGGACACATGGCTTTGATTGTTATTTAATAAGGTTTTGGGTTTATAAAATAACGATTCACTTAGATTCGTTTTCTCCAATATATTTCAGTCTTATAACACGTCTTACCACACAGGAATCTCCAAGTCAATAGAACAACGTGGTCGACTTCTAAGACAAAAGAGCGTCGTTAGAAGTCGTACCAACTTAGCTTGTAGTAAGCAGCGATCGTACCAACTTAACATTTCTCAACACTCCCCTTTGATCGCTAGTTTCTACAAGCCCCATAGCTTTGGTAAATTGCTGAGTCTTAATCCTATTTAGGCCTTTGGTGAGAATGTCAGCCACATTCTCAGGACTAGGTACATAAGTATAATCTAGTATCCCCCTCGATACGCAGTTCTTAACGTAAAAGTAACGCACTTGGACGTGCTTAGAACTCTCAGCAACTATCTCGTCCTTTGACCATGAAATAGCTCCGATATTATCGCAGAATATCTTGCAGGGGCGAGGGCAATACGACAGTTGACCCAATTCCTTTAACAGTAAAGAAATCCACACTGTTTCCCTTGCTGCTTCCTGCATTGCCACAAATTCCGCTTCGCACGTCGATTGAGCTATAATCGGTTGTTTTTTGGATAGCCAGGATATCGCACCACCAGCGAGTATGAACACATACCCGCTCCTGGATTTCCTGTCTACCGTACAACCCGCAAAATCCGAGTCGCAAAACACCTTCAGAGGTTGCCCGGTCCTTTGGTATACTAACTTCAAGTCTTTGGTCTTTAGTAAATATCTGAATACCCGCTTCACTGCTTTCCAATCGGATACAGTCGGATTCGCGCATCTTTGGCTTAGTTTCCCTATTGCACACGCAACATCAGGACGACTTACAGTAGCTACATACATTATGTGCCCCACAGCTTGTTCATATAATTTACTGTCGCAAGGCTCATCACGTTCAATATCAAAACCAGCCTCACATTCTCTAGCTAGCGGTGTCGACACTCCCACCACCCCAACCTCACGAGTAATGTCAAACAGATCCAGCATTTGACCTATCTGTACAGATTGATCGAATACTACAGTGGTGCTGTTTGGCTTACTCAGGTGGATGGACAGAAATTGAGTGTCTACACCTAGCATTCTAACATCTAATTTGTCCTTAATCCTAGTTTTGAATATCTCAATCCACTCATTCGTCCCAAACACAAGGACGTCGTCCACATACACAGCTACAATAAATTTTTTAGACGCATCCACATACACACATGGACCACTCACGCATGGGTTCAGACTCATACCTCTTAAAATGCTATTGATGTGTCTAAACCACATTCTTCCAGCTTGCTTCAGTCCATACAGGCTCTTTTTGAGCTTACACACACATTTAGTTCTGTCTTTACCTGGAACTCTAAAGAGTTCTGGTTGCTCCATGTATATATCCTCATCCAGAGGGTTGTTGAGATACGCACATTCCACATCGATGTGCTCGTAAACCCACTCATTTTCCGCACATAGAGCAAGCAGAATTCTTAGAGTTCTGCGTTTTACTATTGGATTAAAGGTTTCTGAATAATCTACTCCAGGCCTCTGCCAGAATCCCCGAGTTACTAGCCTAGCCTTATACCTATCAGGGTCTCTCTTTATCACAAGCACCCACTTACAGTCTATAACGTTTTTATTTAAGGGTCTTTGCACAATGTCCCACACATCTTTACTTTTTAGATTGTCTAGTTCCTTCCTTATTGCATCAGTCCATTTTTGAGCGTCTGGCCCCCTCAGGGCTTCATACACATTCACAGGTACACACACGTTTTGAGCTTTACAAACAGTCGCAGTGTGAGCACAACAATCACATATTCTTGGTTTGTGTAGTCTTGCCGACCTCCTCGGCACAAACGGTACACTCACAGTATTCACTGGATTGTCCTCACACGATAAACTGTCCATAAAGTAGTCGGTTTCCCCTTCGTCGTTTTCTCCGTCACTCTGTGTCTCGACGTCAGTTTGACCGGCTTCTCCCCTATGTTCAAAGGCTTCTACATCCCATATCCATTCCGAGGACTTATCCTTTATATGGTTCGTTTCCGCCTTAGCGCTCTTGTAGGGAAACGTGTTCTCCTCGAACCTGACATGACAGGATATTATCACCTTTTGGATCTTCGGTAGGTAAATTCTATAACCTTTGACCTGTCTGTCATATCCCACAAATATCCCCTCATCCGCTCTGCTCTCGAATTTTCCTCTGCTTGGACTCTTTAGATACCAGACTCTGCATCCAAACACTCTCAGTCTGTTTATCTCCCCTTGGAGGTCACATCCCTTACCCTTCCATAATTCCAGTGGGATCTTGTCTCCGATGGCAGCGGATGGGCATAGGTTTCTTATGTGGCATGCCGTGTTCACAGCCTCCCCCCACAGATAGTCAGGGAGTCCAGATTGGATGAGTAAACATCTGGACATCTCGACCAGGGTTCTGTTCGCTCGTTCGGAGACCCCATTTTGTTCAGGGTTTCTAGGAACAGTTTTCCTGTGTAAGATGCCTTCCTCCTTCAGGTTGTTCTCGAAGTTTTCTCCTGTGTACTCACCCCCGTTATCTGTTTGAAGGGCACTTATCTTGGATTGGTGTAAAGCCTCCACCTCCGCCTGGTACTCCTTGAAGCACTTGAGTACTTCATTCTTCCTACTGATGATTCTGACGTGCATGAAACGAGAAAAATCATCTATGAACGTTACGAAATAATTACCTCCGCCCAGCGACTTGCATTGCGTTCTGCCACTAATATCGCTGTGAACTATTTCTAAAGGACGTTGACACATGTGGTGGGCTGTCTTCGGAAATGGTACTTTTGTCATTTTCCCTTTCACGCAGACCCCGCATGGTTCCTCATGTATCCTAGAGCCCTCCTTCACGTTCCTCACAGGGATCTTTCTCATCGCGTCCCCATGTAGATGACCTAACCTCTCATGCCATGACACGATACCTTTGTACGCCTTAGCTTCAATAACCTCGGCGTGGTCGTCATCATTTCCAGGTTCTTCTTGATCGTTCTCCATGGAAACGTTTGCTACATGCCTCTCAGGTGGTATTGTCTCTAGGTAGTACACGTTGTCTCCTACCTTTGAGTTAAATACCACATCCCCATCATCATGTGTGCCGACGGCCTCATCCTTCGTACACACTGTGGTGACGCCTTTCACTGCCAATTGTCTGATCGAGATTAGATTTACATCTAATTCAGGCACCCACAGGGCGTTCGACAAGGATAGACTCCACACGCCACAGACTTTGGTCATCTTCACGACGATCGTGCCTTTTCCCTTGACTTCCAGGTACCCCTTACCAATCCGGATCTGTCCAGTCGCAGGCACGAAGTCCACGAACCGATACCTATCCGGGGTCATATGGTTTGAGGCTCCCGAGTCAAGATAGCTGATCCTGTCCCTTTCCACGTGGTTGATAGATGATAAAGCCAGTGTGGAGATAAGTCCCTTGGATCTCGGTTTATCTTCCGATCCTTTCTCCACTTTGTTTTCTGGGTCTTTCTCTTCCTTGTCTTCTTTTCCCTCATGGCAGTTGTACGATATGTGGCCTCGTTTTCCACATTTATAGCATTTTTTATCCTTTGGGTTTTTGTGCTTTTTCTTAGCGCCATCTTCATTTTGTTGGGGCTTGGTCTTCGATTGTTTGCAAGCCGCCATTGCACTGTTCTTCTCGGAGGGACCCATGGCCGCTTCCATTCTCCTTTCCTCAAGTAGGAGATCGGATTTCACGACCCTCGAGGTTAGATTCTTATCGAGTCTTACCGTCCTAAGATATGTCGCGTAGTTTGGGTCCGCCACGAGGCCGGCTAAGATGAAACACGCCATCATGTGGTCTTCGATTCTTAAACCTGCGTTTAATCCTAACTGGATTAATACCGCAATTACAATGCGCGTTCAAAGATAAAATTTTCTTTTTACTTAGTCGCGGCTCTCTTTTCTTGACCGAAAAACTAAAGACACCGAAGCGCAAAATACTATACAAAATTTCTAAAGATGAGCGCAATAACGAACGTAGTAACAATGAACACAAAGAGTGAACAAAATAATTATGAACCGTAATAACGAAGATCGCAATAATAATGAACAAAGAATAATGAACGGTAATAACAATGATCACTATAATAATGAGCGAAGAATAATGAACGAAGAATAATGAACGTAATAAGAATGTTCACCGGAATAATAATGAGCAATGAACGTAATAAGAATGTTCACCAGAATAATAATGAGCAATGGACGTAATAAGAATGTTCACCGGAATAATAATGAGCCCTGCTCTACGTTGCTTTGCTTATTTATGCCATCCCCCACGGGGTGGTGGTCCGCTGGGGGTACGCTTATGATTGTTTTTGCGATTTTGATGTTTTTCCCTTTCTTGTTGTTTCCCTAGGTTTCGGTGATCGACGTTCGAACAATGTTTGCGGAGGCATTTCCATCAGAGGTTCCTTATTATTATTATTTTTTTCCTTTTAAATGTCTTTTGTTTTTATGTATGATATATATATATATATATATATATATATATATATATATATATATATGTGATATCTATTTTATGTTTGTTAAATATATGTATTTTTAATTTTAATTTTTTCGCACAGATCGTATATCTTTCCGCAGTATTTTGCGACGTCCATATCGGGGTTTTTTCTATGGTACCCAGTTCCCGTATGCATAGGACAGTGTCCATCTATGTGGACCTTCCATGGACGTCCTCTAGCGCCTTCCAACAATCGCTCGCTGTCTTCAAGGATTTAATTTCTCCGATATATTCGGGGCGAATATGTCGGAAAAGATATGCACGTGCCATGTTATCCTTCCTCATGCATTCTGGGTCCAGCCTTTGCGCGTCCGTAAATCCTGGTTCTATTGCCTCCCAGCAACCCAGGAAAATTAGCGAGGCTTCCGTCATTGTCTTCCAATACTCGTAATTCCCCTTTCTTAGGACCGGCTTCATATCGCTGTCCACATCACTTACCTTGTCGTGATCGGCCATGGCGTGGTCTCTTCTCGGATTGTCTTAGAAAACACAAAAAACTCAAAAAAATAATACCGTTTTTCCCCGCAGCTTACTGCTCTGGGCCCATAACCTGTTATTTAATAAGGTTTTGGGTTTATAAAATAACGATTCACTTAGATTCGTTTCCTCCAATATATTTCAGTCTTATAACACGTCTTACCACACAGGAATCTCCAAGTCAATAGAACAACGTGGTCGACTTCTAAGACAAAAGAGCGTCGTCAGAAGTCGTACCAACTTAGCTTGTAGTAAGCAGCGATCACACCAACTTAACATTTCTCAACATTGATCGCAGAAGAAGCGGTCCATATAGTCAAATGCATTCCGGTACAAGTAAAGGTACGACATACAACAAAATGCTACTCGGAACTACCCTTTTGGCAAAGGAATCGCACCACAGGAACTCCGCCCGGACGTGCGCCAAACGTGGCGATATTCAGCACCATCGTCGTTGGCCACGAGCGGAATATATACCCAAAAGACCTCAATGCAGTACGGGACCACGTCATGTTCCCGGCAGAAAATCTGCAGTCTTGAACGCATTGGCCAGAGGAGCAACAGGAAAAACAATCGTCCCTGGAACAGTAAACATCCTGGGAATGATGGACAAAACACATTAACGACAATAGCGAAAAATACCGTATCAAGCTTATGGACTGGTTTTATGGAATTTGGAACTGTCAGTGTAGCAATATTTGGAATACTCGCAATATTTAAACTAATCAAGACAATAATATATATAGCCGCACACGGATACCAGTTACGTGAAACTTACGAATGCGGAATCGCCCTATTAGGAGCAATATGAGGCTCAGTCACCCACCCGCTACTATACCTCAAAAGAAGACGAAATATCGATGATCAAACAGCACAACCTCAAGGGATATCGATAACACCGGTAGTCACTCAACTACCAACGACATCTACGTCCGCCTTGAGCGAACTCAGAGATACCATCAGTCAAATTTCCTTTGGAAATTTGAACTCCAAGGGCGGGGATGTCACGTCCCGCGCTCCGCACGCGCCGTAACAAGAACAAGAAAACCATTCTATACAAAACACGCGAATAAGGATTTGAATGCACAAACGAACACACGGCACTACGAAACGAAAGGAAGGATTAACAAAACGAGGGCGATTAACGGATCCAACCAATAAACAAAATACATATACACACAATTCTAAATAAACCAGGAAATAAGAATAACTACAAAAGGGGAAAATAATTGAATCGCCAGGAATATATATATATACAATATGAAATATATTTATATATATATATATATAAATATATTTCAATCAATCAATTTGGAGAGTTACATATAAGTATAAACATATATGCCGAACATGTAATAACCTAGTAAATATTAGAGACAGAGCTTCCAATACTATGCAATAAATACAATATTATCAATTTATGAAATATAAGTATACATGAAGTCAAAAACTAATAGTTTAACGAATACATAAAACATACAATATTGTATTATTAAAGAAATGAAGGTTACATTGTCAGAAATATATATATGTGTGCGAATTCTATCAAACCGATAATCTAAGATACATACTTAAAACTAGCCTACATTCCGGTAAAGGATAAATAAATAATTGACATTTCATTTCGTATGAATACTACACTGCCAAGAGAAATATGCATATGAATACGTATATATATATATATTTATATTATCGAATACTCTATAAAATAAACTACTCAAAACAATAAATAACGCAATCGAAGAATTACAAAACATTAGCCATATTAAAATGACACACAACATAAGTATATATATATATATATATATATATATATATATATATATATATATATACGTACATTCACACGAACAATACTTTTGTCACTTTAAAGCAATATTAATAAATAAATGTTCTAATTGCGGTAGAATAAGGAAAAACGAGCGGCAGACGGAAAATTACTTCGATATTAAACAAAATTAAAGACCCGTCACTATAACTTTGCTGATGACATTTATGAGCAGCCATGTTAGATTTACACGCGTCACGGCGACGAGAATATTAGGGATTAATGGAAGTCAGGCGCGAGAAATAAATCATGAAAACACATTGTTAACACTTTTCTTTAATAAAATCTGTGTGCAACTACAAATGTAAAATATATATATATATATATAAAAGATATATATATATATATATATATATATATATATATATATATATATATATATCAATTAAAAAGGGGGAAATATAAAATTAAAATACATATATTTAACAACCATAAAATAGATATCACATTTAAAAAATATATAAATATATATATATATATATCATACATAAAAACAAAAGACATTTAGAAGAAAAAAAATAATAATAATAAGGAACCTCTGATGGAAATGCCTCCGCAAACATTGTTCGAACGTCAATCTCCGAAACCTATTGAAACAACAAGAAAGGGAAAAACATCAAAATCGCAAAAACAATCACAAGCGTACCCCCAGCGGACCACCACCCCGTGGGGGATGGCATTATAAATAAGCAAAGCAACGTAGAGCAGGGCTCATTATTATTATTCCGGTGAACATTCTTATTACGTCCATTGCTCATTATTATTCCGGTGAACATTCTTATTACGTCCATTGCTCATTATTATTCTGGTGAACATTCTTATTACGTTCATTGCTCATTATTATTCCGGTGAACATTCTTATTACGTTCATTATTCTTCGTTCATTATTCTTTGCTCATTATTATTCTGGTGAACATTCTTATTACATTATTCTTCGTTCATTATTCTTTGCTCATTATTATTCTGGTAAACATTCTTATTACGCTCATTATTCTTCGCTCATTATTATAGTGATCATTGTTATTACCGTTCATTATTCTTTGTTCATTATTATTGCGATCTTCTTTATTACGGTTCATAATTATTTTGTTCACTCTTTGAGTTCATTGTTACTACGTTCGTTATTGCGCTCATCTTTAGAAATTTTGTATAGTATTTTGCGCTTCGGGGTCTTTAGTTTTTCGGTCAAGAAAAAAGAGCCGCGACTAAGTAAAAAGAAAATTTTATCTTTGAACGCGCATTGTAATTGCGGTATTAATCCAGTTAGTAAATTGTTCTGTCCCACCGCTGCCACCAAAAATATTTACTAACACTAATGTTACCTATTAGTTTATTGACATCGATCAAATTTTAAATTTAAATTTTACTGAAAAAATTTTTTTTTTTGTTGAGTTTGAATTTAATCTGAAGGGAAATAAATTGAAATGGTATTATTGTGTATGTAATACTGATTTAGATTTCTAATTAATACGGTAGTTGCTGCCACCAGAAATAGTCTATGGACTATTTCAAAATATCTTAATTTTATTATTTTTTGTTTAATTGGTAGCGTTAACTGACGCTTAATGCAACTGGTAAACGAATTTCACTTTTCGGCTAACCTGCTATGTGCAGGGATACTGGCACGGGAGAGGATTAAAGCTGGAAACAATAAATATTTGTCCTCGTTGAACGGATTTTTATTTGAATGTAGAATTGCTTAGATTATTACCTTTATATATATTTTATTAGCCGTGTTACGCCGGGCCTCTCTGCCTGGCCCAGGTCACATACCGCGGGCCAGACGGACACCAGATGTCCGCTTTTCCGTACGGCGTACCCTCAATAGCCTTAAGCACCCGTCATAAACCCGAGTCACTTGCCTGCTAAGGTCCTTCAAAACAAACAAACATCTGTGTCCGAAGAATTTCTAAAGACTATTGTCTACCACGGCGGGACAAGGGAAAGTTAGTTTTTCTCACGTACGCTGCAACTTTCCTCCCACTAACCACTTTCTCTCGAGGGCGGTTAAGACCCTTCGTTTAACCAATTAACAGCGAAGCCTGTTTCCCTCACTCTCTTAACTAACATCGGCACCAACAAATCCGATGGTCCCGTGCGCTAGACACACCCATCCTTAGCTTTCCTCCGACACAGCATCGTCACTCAACTTCACTTCTTCTACATCGTTGGAAAAGTCAACTACTAAGTATACGCTAATGCCCAGCGGGGCAGTCTAAGCATAACGCGAGAGTCGGTCTCGGTATTGTCGAGCATACACTTCCTCTCCTAAATATCTTATAATGCTACGTCCACTAATACACTAAATCTAATTATAAGAGCCCTGCTCTAACGTACATATGCATCTTATCTTCGTGCGACAAGTTGTCAACTATTTATTTCTCTACATCAGTGTAATCTAAGTGTTGGAAATATATAATTTATAATTCTGTGAATCACAGTGTTATACAGCCTCAATCACCCCTATTATCTCAACGGAAATCAGGGGATCGATCAATTCGTGGTGTCGATTGTTATAATCGTAACGGGGATCTACGACCCCCGTTGACGTCTCTCCTCGCGATTACGTCTCCCCGCGATTGGTCGAAGAAACAAGGCGGATATATATATATTTTAGCGTTGCTGGATTGGATAGGAATGTGAGATTTTTCGTTATTTTATATAAATTTATTTTTACGTTTGACTGCTTCTTCTCTTTTAATTTCGCTGTAATAGTTTGCCGTTAGAACCGAAACTCAATTCATTTACTACGATGGATTCTCTTACCACGATTTTCTTGCCTTTTGAGTTTAATAATCGAGGATGATTCTAACGATCCTCTCTGTGTGGGACTCGTGTGATTTCGCAAGCCTTGCCCATAGACGGGTAGTATTTTACCAACAGTGGGAGGAGGAATGCGAGGATCGACGAGTGTTTTTTTGATAATCGAAAACACCGTTTGCACAAGCCAACACAGCGAACGATCCTTTGGTTAAATTTCCGAAGGGAAATTGTTCTGCTATTTCTCTCTTACAATCGCATGCACGATGGCAAGAGTATCGATTATTAGCAATGCCAGCATTGCTCTTAATTTTCGATTGACCCTGACGATGTATTTAATAGTCCTTTCTGTGCGGGATTTGTGTGATTTCGCTAGCCTTGCCCAAAGACGGGCAATATTTTGCCAACAATGGGAGGAGGAATGCGAAAATCAGTGGGTGTTTCAGTAGCTGAAAACACCGTTCGCACAAGCCAACACAGCGGACAACTCCTTTGTTTAAAGTTTAAACAATGATTCTATCTTCAAAACTGTTCACGAAAATAAAACGAGACCGATGATAGGAAGTTCTAATTCGATTCTCGAGGGCAACGAAATTATCAGAGAAAAAGGAAATTCTCAAAATTAATTTTCTTACCTTGAGGAGTAGGCGCTGTCTGGCGCCATTACCTCAGCTGCTCCAGTGGTCGTCGAAGCTTTTGCTGGGTTTATTACTTGAACTCGAATATAGTTTACTATCAACTTTTACTTTATTTATCTATTTCGATACAGACAGAACAATTTACTAACTGGATTAATACCGCAATTACAATGCGCGTTCAAAGATAAAATTTTCTTTTTACTTAGTCGCGGCTCTTTTTTCTTGACCGAAAAACTAAAGACCCCGAAGCGCAAAATACTATACAAAATTTCTAAAGATGAGCGCAATAACGAACGTAGTAACAATGAACTCAAAGAGTGAACAAAATAATTATGAACCGTAATAAAGAAGATCGCAATAATAATGAACAAAGAATAATGAACGGTAATAACAATGATCACTATAATAATGAGCGAAGAATAATGAGCGTAATAAGAATGTTTACCAGAATAATAATGAGCAAAGAATAATGAACGAAGAATAATGTAATAAGAATGTTCACCAGAATAATAATGAGCAAAGAATAATGAACGAAGAATAATGAACGTAATAAGAATGTTCACCGGAATAATAATGAGCAATGAACGTAATAAGAATGTTCACCAGAATAATAATGAGCAATGGACGTAATAAGAATGTTCACCGGAATAATAATGAGCAATGGACGTAATAAGAATGTTCACCGGAATAATAATAATGAGCCCTGCTCTACGTTGCTTTGCTTATTTATAATGCCATCCCCCACGGGGTGGTGGTCCGCTGGGGGTACGCTTGTGATTGTTTTTGCGATTTTGATGTTTTTCCCTTTCTTGTTGTTTCAATAGGTTTCGGAGATTGACGTTCGAACAATGTTTGCGGAGGCATTTCCATCAGAGGTTCCTTATTATTATTATTTTTTTTCTTCTAAATGTCTTTTGTTTTTATGTATGATATATATATATATATTTATATATTTTTTAAATGTGATATCTATTTTATGGTTGTTAAATATATGTATTTTAATTTTATATTTCCCCCTTTTTAATTGATTATATATATATATATATATATATATATATATATATATATATATATCTTTTATATATATATATATATATTTTACATTTGTAGTTGCACACAGATTTTATTAAAGAAAAGTGTTAACAATGTGTTTTCATGATTTATTTCTCGCGCCTGACTTCCATTAATCCCTAATATTCTCGTCGCCGTGACGCGTGTAAATCTAACATGGCTGCTCATAAATGTCATCAGCAAAGTTATAGTGACGGGTCTTTAATTTTGTTTAATATCGAAGTAATTTTCCGTCTGCCGCTCGTTTTTCCTTATTCTACCGCAATTAGAACATTTATTTATTAATATTGCTTTAAAGTGACAAAAGTATTGTTCGTGTGAATGTACGTATATATATATATATATATATATATATATATATATACTTATGTTGTGTGTCATTTTAATATGGCTAATGTTTTGTAATTCTTCGATTGCGTTATTTATTGTTTTGAGTAGTTTATTTTATAGAGTATTCGATAATATAAATATATATATATATACGTATTCATATGCATATTTCTCTTGGCAGTGTAGTATTCATACGAAATGAAATGTCAATTATTTATTTATCCTTTACCGGAATGTAGGCTAGTTTTAAGTATGTATCTTAGATTATCGGTTTGATAGAATTCGCACACATATATATATTTCTGACAATGTAACCTTCATTTCTTTAATAATACAATATTGTATGTTTTATGTATTCGTTAAACTATTAGTTTTTGACTTCATGTATACTTATATTTCATAAATTGATAATATTGTATTTATTGCATAGTATTGGAAGCTCTGTCTCTAATATTTACTAGGTTATTACATGTTCGGCATATATGTTTATACTTATATGTAACTCTCCAAATTGATTGATTGAAATATATTTATATATATATATATATAAATATATTTCATATTGTATATATATATATTCCTGGCGATTCAATTATTTTCCCCTTTTGTAGTTATTCTTATTTCCTGGTTTATTTAGAATTGTGTGTATATGTATTTTGTTTATTGGTTGGATCCGTTAATCGTCCTCGTTTTGTTAATCCTTCCTTTCGTTTCGTAGTGCCGTGTGTTCGTTTGTGCATTCAAATCCTTATTCGCGTGTTTTGTATAGAATGGTTTTCTTGTTCTTGTTACGGCGCGTGCGGAGCGCGGGACGTGACATCCCCGCCCTTGGAGTTCAAATTTCCAAAGGAAATTTGACTGATGGTATCTCTGAGTTCGCTCAAGGCGGACGTAGATGTCGTTGGTAGTTGAGTGACTACCGGTGTTATCGATATCCCTTGAGGTTGTGCTGTTTGATCATCGATATTTCGTCTTCTTTTGAGGTATAGTAGCGGGTGGGTGACTGAGCCTCATATTGCTCCTAATAGGGCGATTCCGCATTCGTAAGTTTCACGTAACTGGTATCCGTGTGCGGCTATATATATTATTGTCTTGATTAGTTTAAATATTGCGAGTATTCCAAATATTGCTACACTGACAGTTCCAAATTCCATAAAACCAGTCCATAAGCTTGATACGGTATTTTTCGCTATTGTCGTTAATGTGTTTTGTCCATCATTCCCAGGATGTTTACTGTTCCAGGGACGATTGTTTTTCCTGTTGCTCCTCTGGCCAATGCGTTCAAGACTGCAGATTTTCTGCCGGGAACATGACGTGGTCCCGTACTGCATTGAGGTCTTTTGGGTATATATTCCGCTCGTGGCCAACGACGATGGTGCTGAATATCGCCACGTTTGGCGCACGTCCGGGCGGAGTTCCTGTGGTGCGATTCCTTTGCCAAAAGGGTAGTTCCGAGTAGCATTTTGTTGTATGTCGTACCTTTACTTGTACCGGAATGCATTTGACTATATGGACCGCTTCTTCTGCGATCAATGTTGAGAAATGTTAAGTTGGTGTGATCGCTGCTTACTACAAGCTAAGTTGGTACGACTTCTGACGACGCTCTTTTGTCTTAGAAGTCGACCACGTTGTTCTATTGACTTGGAGATTCCTGTGTGGTAAGACGTGTTATAAGACTGAAATATATTGGAGGAAACGAATCTAAGTGAATCGTTATTTTATAAACCCAAAACCTTATTAAATAACAGGTTATGGGCCCAGAGCAGTAAGCTGCGGGGAAAAACGGTATTATTTTTTTGAGTTTTTTGTGTTTTCTAAGACAATCCGAGAAGAGACCACGCCATGGCCGATCACGACAAGGTAAGTGATGTGGACAGCGATATGAAGCCGGTCCTAAGAAAGGGGAATTACGAGTATTGGAAGACAATGACGGAAGCCTCGCTAATTTTCCTGGGTTGCTGGGAGGCAATAGAACCAGGATTTACGGACGCGCAAAGGCTGGACCCAGAATGCATGAGGAAGGATAACATGGCACGTGCATATCTTTTCCGACATATTCGCCCCGAATATATCGGAGAAATTAAATTCTTGAAGACAGCGAGCGATTGTTGGAAGGCGCTAGAGGACGTCCATGGAAGGTCCACATAGATGGACACTGTCCTATGCATACGGGAACTGGGTACCATAGAAAAAACCCCGATATGGACGTCGCAAAATACTGCGGAAAGATATACGATCTGTGCGAAAAAATTAAAATTAAAAATACATATATTTAACAAACATAAAATAGATATCACATATATATATATATATATATATATATATATATATCATACATAAAAACAAAAGACATTTAAAAGGAAAAAAATAATAATAATAAGGAACCTCTGATGGAAATGCCTCCGCAAACATTGTTCGAACGTCGATCACCGAAACCTAGGGAAACAACAAGAAAGGGAAAAACATCAAAATCGCAAAAACAATCATAAGCGTACCCCCAGCGGACCACCACCCCGTGGGGGATGGCATAAATAGGCAAAGCAACGTAGAGCAGGGCTCATTATTATTCCGGTGAACATTCTTATTACGTCCATTGCTCATTATTATTCTGGTGAACATTCTTATTACGTTCATTGCTCATTATTATTCCGGTGAACATTCTTATTACGTTCATTATTCTTCGTTCATTATTCTTCGCTCATTATTATAGTGATCATTGTTATTACCGTTCATTATTCTTTGTTCATTATTATTGCGATCTTCGTTATTACGGTTCATAATTATTTTGTTCACTCTTTGTGTTCATTGTTACTACGTTCGTTATTGCGCTCATCTTTAGAAATTTTGTATAGTATTTTGCGCTTCGGTGTCTTTAGTTTTTCGGTCAAGAAAAGAGAGCCGCGACTAAGTAAAAAGAAAATTTTATCTTTGAACGCGCATTGTAATTGCGGTATTAATCCAGTTAGGATTAAACGCAGGTTTAAGAATCGAAGACCACATGATGGCGTGTTTCATCTTAGCCGGCCTCGTGGCGGACCCAAACTACGCGACATATCTTAGGACGGTAAGACTCGATAAGAATCTAACCTCGAGGGTCGTGAAATCCGATCTCCTACTTGAGGAAAGGAGAATGGAAGCGGCCATGGGTCCCTCCGAGAAGAACAGTGCAATGGCGGCTTGCAAACAATCGAAGACCAAGCCCCAACAAAATGAAGATGGCGCTAAGAAAAAGCACAAAAACCCAAAGGATAAAAAATGCTATAAATGTGGAAAACGAGGCCACATATCGTACAACTGCCATGAGGGAAAAGAAGACAAGGAAGAGAAAGACCCAGAAAACAAAGTGGAGAAAGGATCGGAAGATAAACCGAGATCCAAGGGACTTATCTCCACACTGGCTTTATCATCTATCAACCACGTGGAAAGGGACAGGATCAGCTATCTTGACTCGGGAGCCTCAAACCATATGACCCCGGATAGGTATCGGTTCGTGGACTTCGTGCCTGCGACTGGACAGATCCGGATTGGTAAGGGGTACCTGGAAGTCAAGGGAAAAGGCACGATCGTCGTGAAGATGACCAAAGTCTGTGGCGTGTGGAGTCTATCCTTGTCGAACGCCCTGTGGGTGCCTGAATTAGATGTAAATCTAATCTCGATCAGACAATTGGCAGTGAAAGGCGTCACCACAGTGTGTACGAAGGATGAGGCCGTCGGCACACATGATGATGGGGATGTGGTATTTAACTCAAAGGTAGGAGACAACGTGTACTACCTAGAGACAATACCACCTGAGAGGCATGTAGCAAACGTTTCCATGAAGAACGATCAAGAAGAACCTGGAAATGATGACGACCACGCCGAGGTTATTGAAGCTAAGGCGTACAAAGGTATCGTGTCATGGCATGAGAGGTTAGGTCATCTACATGGGGACGCGATGAGAAAGATCCCTGTGAGGAACGTGAAGGAGGGCTCTAGGATACATGAGGAACCATGCGGGGTCTGCGTGAAAGGGAAAATGACAAAAGTACCATTTCCGAAGACAGCCCACCACATGTGTCAACGTCCTTTAGAAATAGTTCACAGCGATATTAGTGGCAGAACGCAATGCAAGTCGCTGGGCGGAGGTAATTATTTCGTAACGTTCATAGATGATTTTTCTCGTTTCATGCACGTCAGAATCATCAGTAGGAAGAATGAAGTACTCAAGTGCTTCAAGGAGTACCAGGCGGAGGTGGAGGCTTTACACCAATCCAAGATAAGTGCCCTTCAAACAGATAACGGGGGTGAGTACACAGGAGAAAACTTCGAGAACAACCTGAAGGAGGAAGGCATCTTACACAGGAAAACTGTTCCTAGAAACCCTGAACAAAATGGGGTCTCCGAACGAGCGAACAGAACCCTGGTCGAGATGTCCAGATGTTTACTCATCCAATCTGGACTCCCTGACTATCTGTGGGGGGAGGCTGTGAACACGGCATGCCACATAAGAAACCTATGCCCATCCGCTGCCATCGGAGACAAGATCCCACTGGAATTATGGAAGGGTAAGGGATGTGACCTCCAAGGGGAGATAAACAGACTGAGAGTGTTTGGATGCAGAGTCTGGTATCTAAAGAGTCCAAGCGGAGGAAAATTCGAGAGCAGAGCGGATGAGGGGATATTTGTGGGATATGACAGACAGGTCAAAGGTTATAGAATTTACCTACCGAAGATCCAAAAGGTGATAATATCCTGTCATGTCAGGTTCGAGGAGAACACGTTTCCCTACAAGAGCGCTAAGGCGGAAACGAACCATATAAAGGATAAGTCCTCGGAATGGATATGGGATGTAGAAGCCTTTGAACATAGGGGAGAAGCCGGTCAAACTGACGTCGAGACACAGAGTGACGGAGAAAACGACGAAGGGGAAACCGACTACTTTATGGACAGTTTATCGTGTGAGGACAATCCAGTGAATACTGTGAGTGTACCGTTTGTGCCGAGGAGGTCGGCAAGACTACACAAACCAAGAATATGTGATTGTTGTGCTCACACTGCGACTGTTTGTAAAGCTCAAAACGTGTGTGTACCTGTGAATGTGTATGAAGCCCTGAGGGGGCCAGACGCTCAAAATTTATATTTTCACGTTGAAAGTTTCTTCAGATAATTATTATCCAGATGATGACTAACTCTTACGAATTAATGCGTGTCTGTAGGATAATCCGGTAGACTTGATCCGCTTTTTATATCGAAAGTTGAGCAATCGGTGACGCGTTCTTATACACCGAACCGCGAAAAGCAAAATTTCATATGATCTCACCAATTTCGGATGTCAGTCAAATCAGTCAAATAATAAGTTCGCGTTAATATACACGTTCGATTTTTGAAAAGCTTGTTCAATTTAATAAGAGTCTTGGTAACAGGCTTATGTTTTTAGACCTAATTGGTTGTTTTCATTTACAAGTACCTCGTGTTAAAGTACTCATAAAATGACATTAAAATTAGAAAACTAATAACTGAAAGATTATCATTTCTCCTCTGTGGTAGTTTACATATAACATAATGCAACTAACATGTCACGATTAATGCAAAATAAATAAATTACTAATATAGACATTTTTTTAGTAATTTGTATAATCGTGACACGAATTGAACTTTCTAAAGGCAAATATTAAAGGAAACATGGAATTGATGCCAAATTTATCACAAATATTATTTATACTACTTATTTGCGCAGTTTGAAGCGAATCAAATTGATGAAGGTTTCTTTGTTACATGTTAATTTACATTTTAAAAGACATAACAGGCACGCTAATTAGTTTGCTTAAGATACTTTCGAGATACCAAGTTAGACGCGTTTCCATGAAATCATATCAATTTTACGATGATATTTTTCTATCAAGCATGCAATTATAACCGTATCGTTGATTAGTGCATACAATTATCCATGTACATTCGTCTTTCCGAGTACCGCGCTTCAATATTGCTAATTTCAAATTCGTACATTAATGTTCGTAAATGCTTGAAAATGCTATATAACTGTATCAGCTTCTGCTAAAAACATTTTATAGTAAAATCTCTATAAATTTGTAATATTTTTTAGACAATTTGAATTCATTATATTATACATCATACATTCTAGTCATTTCTAATTAAGTTACTTTTGCGATGTTTAATTACATTTTATGTATATTCTTATAACTCTCTCTGTTACGGCGCGTACGATGGTCCGTGCGCCGTCTGAAACTTTATACTATATACTGATCTACTACATACTATATCCTATAAACTGAATCCTTTGACGTAATCTTAATAGCTTGAAGGAATCTCTAACCCTGTAAGTGTTTTCGGTTTATGGATGGTCCTTAGAACAATGCTTAGGTTTATTGCGCACTCTTACAAATAACGGAGAAAGCGGGTAGTTATTTTTCCAATAAACAATGTCACCCACGAGCCACGTTGGTAGGAGGCTTCCTCCTCCTATCTTCATTCATTAACGTTGGCTATAATCAATGGGCACCCTCACTTTCCTAACGAAAAGTGTGAACAACGAATCCGCGTTCTTCGTTCAGAAAGCACACCCACACTGAGATTTCCTCTCGTGGCGGCACACGAGAACGCAAATCTCACCACTCGAAACCAACTAGTGTCGGACGACGGCAGCGCAGTGGTTAGCGCCATAGAGTACAAACGTTCGGATCCCGGGTTCAAATCCCGGCGCCTCGTACTTTTCCAAAGTCCGATTTTTCTTCCACGACATCTAAATAAGAAGGAAATACAGCAGTACTACACCCCGGCAAGCGACATCTACAGCCAGCAGGCTACAATTATCACGGATATATGAAGGAAGACGGAGAAAAAGAAGAAAAAAAGTGTGTTTCGTCCAGAGCCTGCTAGTGGACTCATCAGTAAGGCTTACCTAGCAGGCTCATGCCTTAGATACAATGGAAGGAGGGGGAAACAAAGCTATGTACATGGCAGAGACATTGAAGACGGATTCCTCCCTCCCACGGCCGGACACTGTATCCAAGGCCGGTCGGATCTCCTACCCTCTCTTGCGACGTATCCCAGTGGAGCGGCCCCACTCTTAATCTAGTTTGGTGGGAAAGGTTCGCGTACACACCGTGTGTAAGAACTATTAAAAACCACACAGTGTATCGCGACTACCTTTCTACTACTTAACCCAAGTCCTATATTATCAGTCTTTGGTCCGAGGCGGCTCCTGTCACGTAAAGTTGGTACTTGGGTGGTAGTAAGAAGGCTGAGTCGTAACCCAACTACTTATTTTCCTTTATAAAACTTTATTATAAATGTTAACACTTACAAAATAACACCAAACCGGAGAATAGGGGTTGTATGAGTACAGCAACTAGAAGAGGAACAAGAACTGCCCGAGCTGGGTGAAGTCTCGGTTTATATACGTTTTGGTTTTAGGATGTTGAGGGGCTAGGTGTAGGTTATGATGTAGAAAAGTGTCCGAAGGTCGGGGGTCCATATCCTATCTCTGATGTGGACTGAGGTGCATCACAGCCTTGGTGTATGTTATGATGATAAGGTGGTGATGTATCCAAAAGTGTCCAAAGGTCGGGGGTCCATATCCTATCTCTGATGTGGACTAAGGTGCGTCACAGTCTTGGTGTATGCTATGATGATAAGGTGGTGATGTGTCCAAAAGTGTTCGAAAGTCGACCGTCGATGTATTATCACTGATGTAGGTTGAGATGTGATTGATGTCACATACCCCCCTCTTTAGATTGATTTTGGTCCTCCAAAATCTTAGTGTTTCCTCAGTATGGAGCGATGGAATTGGACTCTGACTGGCTCGACTTGTACTTGTTCTTCTTCGTCGTGGTATATGCTTTTGCTATTTCAACCTGTGAAGGTTGTTGGCTGGTTAAATTTCGACTACGATTAATAGGGATAATTTGCTAAGTTTGACGAAATGCCGCAGTATCACGCGTTGAATCTTTTGTAGACTTTCTAACAGCCTGTGATATAGAATGAGTTAGTGGTCTTTGAGTAATGGTTTTATAATATCTTGTTGTTTCTTTATAGTTTGATTGTTATCCAGTTGTTCCTTTGATACTTGCATTTCTTTGTTTTGTTTAGCAACTTCTAAAGCCTTTTCAGCATCTACAACTGGTTCTTTTTCCATGCATGTAATTTCTTCTTCGACCAGTACAACTGTGCTTTCCTCTATAGTTCGTGTTTTTGTGTCATTTAGGAAACTTTTCAATTCAATTTCCACAGTATCTGGAGCTTTGGATACCGACTGACTGTCATCTTCTGCATTTTCAATGCCCCAATCATCAAAGATATCCTGAATGACACTTCTTTTGTTAGTTATGCGCACTTTATCTGCTTCACTTATAGATTTATTCCTTCCTTCTGTATTAGCAACATGTATAAGTACGACAATTTTATTATGAATAATTTTCTTTTCTACATTAATTTTATGTGAACTATCAAAAGATCAATCTTGCCATTTCCATTTGTTGTTTCTTGTTATTCTTTTCTTTAATATCAATGTCATCTGCAGTTTCTAGATCACTAATTACTCCTGAGGTAATAGGAGTTATAGAATCGTTTCTTGTCTTTGTATGATTTAATATGTCATAATTGTATTTCTGGCTACAATTTTCAGAAACTTCTTGACCCACAATTTCTGTTGAAATTACTTCTATAATTGTTCCATCACTTTCTCGTGCTTAACCTATCGAATTAAATTCTTCATTTACAATTTCAGCGTTCTTCATTCGTCTTTGTTCTGCAGAAACATTTTTTTTTCTTCATTGGAATTTACAACAGCATCCTTTTCATGTACAGTTAAAACAATATTTTCTTCTGTACTTTCATTCATATCATTAATATATAATAGTTTCTACAGTCAGTACCATTACTTCTGAACTACTATCAACTAGTTTAGACAAATCTGTGTCTGTATCCGTGAGATGCAATGTTTGGGCTTTATCATCAAAAGTTTCACCAAGTGTTTTAATTAATGCTTGACACTGAGCATTAGTAACACTAACTGTATCTATATTTAACACTGTACAAACGTTGTGTTTCTCAATGTTTTGTTCACCCTCATTTGTATTAAATATTTCAACATCGTTCGTACTTTCTTTATCTAAAGATGTGTCACCTGCATATCTTGAATGATCTCCAATCTCAGTTGTATTCTCTGCTTGCTCTTCTTGAAATTTCTCATTTTTTTTTTTTTACATTGATCATCAATTTGTGGGCCCTTATTTATTATTTCTTGTTCTACTTCATTAATCGCAACGTTCTTTATGCTCTCTTTCTCACTACTTTCCTTACTGTACAAATTTTTTTTGTTTTTATTTAAATCTGTTACATCACATTTATTTACTACTAAACCATCTTGAATTGTATTATCTGTACATTCCAGGTGACTTATTTTTTTTTTTATTTTCTGGAATATCATGCACATTCTTTATAATATCAGTCGTTGATTCTGATATTAATGAAAAAGATACATCTACTTTTATCGATGATTCTACTTTATTAATGTCACTGTGCACTTCATCTAGTTGTTCCATAGTAAAACATCAAGATTGTTACAATTACTTAAAAAGTCATGGATTGTTATTTAAATATTTACTGCACTTTTCCATCAATGTAACCCTTTATGGCAGTTTGACATTCTACAGAACACCAATGCTGTATCAGTTTATATTTTTCTTCATCATGAAGTTTTATTATATCACCTAATTCTTCCTGATGTTTTTTTTTCTTTTTTTTTAATTTTCAAATAAGAGTGTGTTTTCTATGTGAATCTTCTAATTCTTGGTTCGCCTCGAGTAAGCGATTATTAACATCTTTGGAAAGTTTTTGGACGTTTTCCAGTTCTTTTCTAAGAAAATTATTTTGTTCGTTCATATCTTTTACTTTACCTTCAATTTCTACCCTACGCAATATTTCAAATTTATTTTCATTGACAAGGATCATTTTTCTTCTTTTTCAAAATCCAGTTTCAATTTATTAGTTTCTTCTTCATATTTATATCCAAAATCACCCACTTTTTCATATTCACCCTTTAGTTCGTCTAGTTCACATTGAAGGACAGATTATTTGTCCTTGTGGTTCAAGAACTACATTTTATCTCTTTTGCATCTTTAGCTCCAGCTTATCACGTTCCTCCATTGAATTACTAACACATGAATTAAGTTTGGCCTTCTTTCTGTTGTTCCAGCAGGTCAACTTCATATTTGTGACTTATGTTATTCCTCCTAATTTTATTGTTAGTTCTTCAATTTGTATTCCAAAAGATTGAACTCTTTTCACGTGTGCGTGTTTTTTTTTCATCTATCTATCTGAATATTATAACAAAGACTTTACATTGAATATTTTATTAAAATTGTAATATTTTCATAAACGCTTCAAAATCCACAGTCTATTGATCAACTCCTCTATCCTTTCTCTTTCTCCTCACTAAAATAGATAAATTCCTAATGTAGTTCGTGGATAATTTTTTTTTTTCTCTAAAGCAAATCACATTTATCATCTGATATATTTTTTGAAATAATTTCTGTCTGTTCATTTTCTTCTTTTCCCCTACTTCTTTTTCTCCTTCTAATGAATTCTTTTTATTTTTTATTAGGTAATTCTTGTGACTCTTTAAAGCGCTTCGCAAAATTTTATTTGTGTCTGACTGTCTTGTTTGATTATAAACAATTTCTTCAAATTTTGGCGAAGTAGCAGGCTTTGCAGCAACATTATAACGACTGCTCCGTTTACTACTATCTAACATAGATGGAGATGGATTCTTGTCATCTTTATTCTCTAAAGACTTCTCTTGTGTATTAGCATCTAAATTTCTCGACATAAGATCTGCTGAAGTTTTTGATTCTGTAGTGTCACACGCATTTTTCGCTGTCATCATTTGGTCTTCTTCTATAAGCAAATGTTCATTATTGTAAGCATTATCTCTTGCTTTTTGTATGGATTCTAATGATATATTTTGTTCAACGTTGTCTATTGATTTTGTATCATTTTCAGCAGTTGATTTACTAACTGCTTCTAATTCCTTCGTTTCAATTTGGTTTTCTTTATTTGTATCGCCGTCCAAAATATTTCTCATTGAAATATTATCCTTCTTGTTATGATCTTTTTCTGCTTCTCCTAAACTTTTACTTTTTTTGTCAAACCATTCTTGTAAATTTTGAGTATCTTGTGACGAAGATGGTGACAAATCATTATACAATACTGCAATATCTTCTTTCCTTCGTTTCACAGACTCTTTCTGGTATTCTGTTGCGCTATTGACATCAAACATTAAGTCTGTTTTAATGAAAATATAATCCTGTGAAGCGGTGTCAATTGATACTTTCTTTTCATAAGAATTTTCTACATTAGACTGCAATTCTTTTGAAAATTCTTTCAAAACCATTTCTTCATTTCCTACAGTAACGTCTGTTTTCTGCAAGCTTTTGTTCAAATTATTAGAAACTAAACTACCCTGATAACTCCGACTAGTAGCTTCTTTAATAGTCTCCTTTAACAGTTTTCTTAACTCGATTTCGTCAATTGTTTTTCGTAGCAATTCGATTTTTTTTATCGAGGCGTTGACCCTCTTCTTTTGCTTGTTGGAAAAGGTCCATGCTTCTTCGCAGTCGCGCGATTTGCTCCCGTAGTTGGTTTGTCATTTTAATACTTTGTTCGTCCCTACCAGTGCATGCTTTACCTTTCCACATCGTTTTAAATGTCGCTAACTCTTTGTCTGAGTCTTGTTCAAAGCTAGATAGTCTGCCTCTATATGTAAAATGAATCCAGCGTTTACCTTGATTTGTTAGCTTCCGTAGATGCTTCCAGTTCCAAAGGCCTTCTGGTTTCGTGGATTAAGAATTCGTCGCCGAGGATGAACGTAGTCCAAGTTAGTCCTTCCCGTAGGTATGGATGTCCTTGTTTTCCAGACGAAGCGATGTTTCACAATCCTGGGGTCTAGCGTCCGTAGAAGCTTTATGAATATTTCTTCCGGTTTCGTTGATAGTTACTTCGTTGTCGCGGATGACAGTAGTCCCAAATGATTCTATCTTCCGTAGATGATGAATGTCTTTTGGTTTCCGAACAAACAATTTTCAGTATCCTGGCAGGATCGCCAAAATGTCACGTAAAGTTGGTACTTGGGTGGTAGTAAGAAGGCTGAGTCGTAACCCAACTACTTATTTTCCTTTATAAAACTTTATTATAAATGTTCACACTTACAAAATAACACCGAACCGGAGAATAGGGGTTGTATGAGTACAGCAACTAGAAGAGGAACAAGAACTGCCCGAGCTGGGTGAAGTCTCGGTTTATATACGTTTTGGTTTTAGGACGCTGAGGGGCTAGGTGTAGGTTATGATGTAGAAAGTGTCCGAAGGACGGGGGTCCATATCCTATCTCTGATGTGGACTGAGGTACATCACAGCCTTGGTGTATGTTATAATGATAAGGTGGTGATGTATCCAAAAGTGTCCAAAGGTCGGGGGTCCATATCCTATCTCTGATGTGGACTAAGGTGCGTCACAGTCTTGGTGTATGCTATGATGATAAGGTGGTGATGTGTCCAAAAGTGTTCGAAAGTCGGCGGTCGATGTATTATCACTGATGTAGGTTGAGATGTGATTGATGTCACAATTTCGTCGATTTTGACGAAAACTAACTGTCATTTCCTTTCCGTTGGAGATATTTCGACGTTTAAGCGCTCGTTGAACTCCATTGTACACTGCAAATGTAATGCACTACCGTTTAAGCGTCGAAACAAGCAAAATAGCTCACAAATCGCGAAGATTTCGTCGATTTCGATGAAATCTAGCCGTCATTTCCTCCCCGTTGGAGTTATTTAGACGTTTAACCGCTCATTTCACTCCATTTTACACGCCAAGTGTAATGCACTACCGTTTCAGCGTCGAAACAAGCAAAATAGCTCGAAAATCGCGAAGATTTCGTCGATTTCGATGAAATCTAGCCGTCATTTCCTTCCCGTTGGAGATAATTCAACGTTTAAGTGCTCGTTGAACTCCATTTTACACTGCAAATGCAATCCACTACCGTTTAAGCGTCGAAACAAGCAAAATAGCTCACAAATCGCGAAGATTTCGTCGATTTCGATGAAATCTAGCCGTCATTTCCTTCCCGTTGGAGTTATTTAGACGTTTAACCGCTCATTTCACACCATTTAACACGCCAAGTGTAATGCACTACCGTTTTAGCGTCGAAACAAGCAAAATAGCTCGCAAATCGCGAAGATTTCGTCGATTTCGATGAAATCTAACCGTCATTTCCTTCCCGTTGGAGTTATTTAGACGTTTAACCGCTCTTTTCACTCCATTTTACACTGCAAATGCAATGCACCACCATTTAAGCGTCGAAACAAGCAAAATAGATCGCAAATCGCGATGATTTGGTCGATTTTGACGTAAAGTAGCCGTCATTCCCTTCCCGTTGGAGATAATTCAACGTTTAAGCGCTCGCTGATGTCACGTCCAGCGCTCCGCACGAGCCGTAACAAGAACAAGAAAACCACTCTATACAAAACTCGCGAATAAGGATTTGAATGCACAAACTAACACACGGCGCTACGAAACTAAAGGAAGGATTAACAAAACGAGGGCGACTAATAGATCCAACCAATAAACAAAATACATATACACACAACTCTAAATAAACCTACCAATAACCGACTTGCAATTTGAAAAACTTATGGTTCAATATAATATAAATCCAACCAGTATAAAATAAAATAAATAGAACCAGCTAATGGATTGAACGAGTTACGAACCAAACAAATAAACCAGGAAATAAGAATAACTACAAAAGGGGATATAATTGAAACGCCAGGAATACATGTATATATATATATATATTTTAATCAATCAACTTGGAGAGTTACATATAAGTATAAACATATATGCCAGACGTGTAATAAACTAGTAAATATTAGAGGCAGTGTTTCCAATACTATGCATCAAATACAATATTATCAATTTATGAAATATAAGTATATATGAAGTCAAAAACTAATAGTCTAACGAATACATAAAACATACAATATTGTATTATTAAAGAAATAAAGGTTACATTGTCAGAAATATATATATATGTGTGCGCATTAAATCAAATAGTAATGTAAGATATATACTTAAAACTAGCCTACATTCCGGTAAAGAGTTATAAAATAAGAACTACATTACTGTTTAGGAAATTCGAGGATTTGGGAATACAAATTATTGACTATATTTCCCACACAGCAGTTATACATCTATATTACTCTCTGAAGAACGTCTTGCACGCACGCTGGTCGCCAACCGACTACCCTAGATTCTTCTAACATCTGGCAACAGTCTTTTGTCTCCACTAAGACCTTGACGCCCTCTAACCCTTACACACACACTCTCATGTACAGTGTAAATGTATCACTTCCCTAACACGCCTCCTTACATTTATACTGTACACTTAATTTTATTTACATACTTGTCGAATTAACAAAATATTTAACATTTATCGCTTTATTTACATTTCTCTTATTTTACATTCATCCATGACCTAAACCTTTCAAATTTCTCTCTACACAGTGCCTTCGTAAAAATATCCGCAGTGTTTTCTTCTGTACTTACTTTTATTATGTTTATCTTATTTTCCTTTACGTACTCGTGAACGTAGTGGTAATGAACTTCAATGTGTTTAGAATTTTTTGTAAAAGTTCCGTATTTTGCTATACTCATTACTCCAGAGTTATCTTCATAGATTTTTACAGGGTTATCGTCTACATTTACATCGAAGATTTTCATTAGTTCTCTGATAGTCATTACTTCGCTCACCGCTTCCGATAGAGCTACATACTATGCATACGTCGAGGCTTTTGTCACACACCTTTGTTTTTTAGACTTCCATCCAATTACATTTCCATACAATCTACTTACATACCCAGAAGTCGATTTCCTATCTATATGATCTCCTGCCCAATCAGCGTCCACATAACAATCTATCGTTTCGCACTTTTCATTTCTTTTATAATGTAGCCCTAAATCTCTAGTCCGGTACAAATATTTCAATATTCGCAAGGCATATTTAAAATGTGTCTCGTTACAACAATCTTGAAATCTACTGAGATAATTCACACTATATATAACTTATATAACTACATATAACTTATATCGGGTCTGGTATTTACACTAATATACAGCAGTGCGCCAATTAAATTCTTGTATCCAATGTCCTCTCTATTTATCTCAGCTTTTTCAATTTTTAAGTTGGTCTCCATAGGTGTACAGTACAATTTGCTATTATGTAATTTATATTTGTTTGCTAATGATTCTATGTATTTCTTTTGGCTTAATCTCATTTCATTTTTTAAATAATCATACTCTATATTTATTCCAAGATATTCTTTTACTTCACCTAAATCTTTCATTTCAAATTTATCAGTTAATAATTTTTTTTTACACTTTGTATCTTCCCTTTGTTTTTACTACAAATCAACAAATCGTCTACGTATATTAACAAATAAACAACATTTTCTCCCTCTCCATAAGTATATAGGCACAGCTCTATATTGTTCTTTTTAAAACCTAATCTCGTCACATACTTATCAAAACACTCATACCAGTCCCTCGGACTTTCTTTTAACCCATAAAGCGCTTTCGATAATTTACTAACTCTATTCGTTCCGTCCGCATATCCCTTTGATTGATTTACATATACCTCCGAGCTTACTTCACCATTTAAAAAGGCAGTTTCTACATCCATTTGCTCAATTATTAATCCATTTTGACAACAATATGATAGCAATATCTTAAAGGTCTGATTACTCGCCACTGGAGAATATATGTCATCGGCTACGTTTCTTTGTTGAAATCCCCTTACCACTAATCTAGCCTTATACCTGTCCTCTGATTTTTTCGTGTAAACCCATTTTACATCTAATACTTCTTTGCCTTTTACCCTTTCTACCAATTTCCAAGTTTTATTCTTATAGAGACATTCTATTTCCTTATCTATAGCCTGTTTCCAAACTTCATTATTTTCGCAACCAATCGCCTCCTCAAATGTACGAGGGATATCTACTTTACAATAATTTGCATGAATCTCGCAAATATTTTCCTTTTCTGGATACCTTACTGGAGTTTTCTTAATACATGTAGATCTCCTAGGAGTGTTTGAGCTTTCAATACTACTATTATTTTCATCTTTCCTACCTTCTAACTCTTCCTTATCCATACCAACCAATGAATAGTTATCATCGCTATCATTTCTATCTGCCTCTGATGAATTTTCCTCAAAACCGATACATTTAGTGTCTGTCTCTATGACCTCTACATGTCTAGCTATTGTTATTTTCCCACCTAATAAGACTCTGTATCCTACTTCACTATATCCTAATAGAATTCCCATATCTGCCTTCTTGTCCCATTTGGAAACTCTTTTTTGTTCTGGCCTTCTTACAAAAACTTTACTTCCATATAGATGTAGATTTTTAACACTTGGTTTTCTCCCGAAGAATATTTCAAAAGGTGTCTTTCTTTCTATAGTATTCGCTAATATTCGATTTTTCAAGTATGCCGCTGTGCAAACTATTTCCGGCCAGTACCTTTTATGTACTTTCGCTTCCGCTAACAAGCAACGCGCCATGCCCATCACTGTTCTATTATACCTTTCCGCTGTGCCGTTTAATTCATGTACGTATGTTGGGCAGTTATTTATTCTTATACCTTTATCCCTAGCAAATTTATAAATTCGATTATTTAAATATTCTTTACCATTATCGCATCTTAATATTTTTAACCTCTTGCCCGTTAAATTTTCGGCTTCATTTACGAACTGTACGAAAGAATCAAAGACCTCATCTTTTGATTTTATACAATAGATCCTAGCTATTTTACTATAATCATCGATAAATGAAATGAAATATTTTTCTCCATTGAATCCGGTGGTCTTAAAAGGACCACATACGTCCGTATGAATAATTTCCATTATTTCCCTAGCCTTAGTTCGATTATTTTTGAAAGGTAAGTTATGCATTTTGCTTTCTATACACACCCTACATTTCAAAAGTTCCTTTTCAAATTCATTCGGTATGCCAGTCACTAGCTGCTCTTTACCCAAAATCTCTAAATATTTAAAATTTACGTGTCCTAGCATCCTATGCCATCTTTCCTTTTTACTCATACCACTACGTTCGGCGCTGTTTACTAAGTGCTTCTTCCCTTTCAATATACTTTTTATTCTATATGTCCCATTTTCTTTGAACGCTACAGCTGTAAGTTTATTATCCTCATCTATTACTTTCGCAATATTTCCTTTGGAAATAACCGTATTCTTATTGTCTGTTAGTTTACCTAAACTAATCAAATTTGCGGACATTTCTTTCGCGTAAAATACTTTCCTCATATTTATTTCATTTTGTTTTCCGAATGCTTCGAAATAACTTATAACATTCCCAACTTTTGTCGCTTTTATCGGTCTATTATCGCCTAAATATATATTTACCGGTTCTTTTAGGTCGATAGATTTATCGAAATAATTTATATTATTAATTATGTGATCGGTACAACCGCTATCTAATAGCCACACTATTTCGTTCTTACTTATTTCATTCGTCTCACTGCTGTTTGCTGCGTGCGCCGTTGCTATCCATATGCCTGCTCTTGAGTTTCCATGCTCGCCCGTGCCGGTTGTTGATTGACGATGAAAGTTTCCACGTCCTCTGCTCGTATTGCCTTTGTTCCCTCTTCCTCTGTTTCGACCACGTGTTGGCCCATGCCAATAGCCGTTACTGCTTCCCGCTTGGACGCCATTTTGACACTCTCTCGCAAAGTGTCCTAATCTTCCACATCTGAAGCATCCTTCCTTTTTGCAGAAAAGGCGTTGGTTTGCATTTCTCCTCGATTGGATTTATTTTTCTTCTCTGCTATCTCTATTTTATTTTTTACATACGCTACCGTTTGATCCTCTTCTTTCAATGCGTCTATTATGTCCGCTATGTAGCTGTATTCTTCGGGTAACGTATTCAGCATGTAATTCAGCTTTTCCCTCTCACTTACTTGTGCGCCCGCACTTTTTAATTCATTGATTAATTTTTCAAAGTCGTTAAAGAATGATGCTGAATCACTGTAGTTCTCCAGTCTTATGTTTTCCAATCTCCTTCTGCATACGATCTGCAGTGCCGTCGACTCTTTCAAGTACATTTCATCAAACCTTTTTATTATATCATACGCCGTTTTTCCTTCCCTAACATACTCCAATTGTCTGTTCGATATTGCACTATAAATTATATTAATCGCCTTCAAATCCTTTTTGTCCCAGTCTTCATCGTCTCTTTCGTTCTTCATTCTAGTTGTAACAACCTCGCATTCCTTATATTTGAGAAACATCGTGATTCTTTGCTTCCACATTCCATAATCCTCACCATCGAATATACGTATCATGATTTCCGATCTCTCCATTTTAATTGATTCTTCTTTTTTTTTCTTTTCTTACTCAAGCGTTCCTACGTGCTCGAAGTATATTTTTTCCTCTGAAAGTTTTTTTTTCTTTACTGAAAACTCACTCGCAAGATCGTAACCACGCACTAAATATCTTGTAAAACTAGTAACCACGCTCTGCTACCAGGTTAAGGAAATTCGAGGATTGGGAATACAAATTATTGACTATATTTCCCACACAACAGTTATACATCTATATTACTCTCTGAAGAACGTCTTGCACGCACGCTGGTCGCCAACCGACTACACTAGGTTCTTCTAACATCTGGCAACAGTCTTTTGTCTCCACTAAGACCTTGACGCCCTCTAACCCTTACACACACACTCTCATGTACAGTGTAAATGTATCACTTCCCTAACAATTACGAAACATGCATGTCTATATATAAATATATAAATAATCCATATTCTAAACTAAACCACTAATAATAATCTACAAAAGAAATAGAACACACAACGCAACACTTGGGACTAAGCGACAACCTGTCGATAGGCCAAACGCTCAAAATAATTAACACCGCAACGACTTGAGGAATTGCGTACAGAAATTCTATCATCAAACACAAATATGTAAACACACATTAAACACACAATAATCTAGAAACAAAACCTTCAATACTATGTTGTCACAATACAAGATATATATGTATATATGAAATCAAATAATTGACACATAACCTCAAATACACAACATTACATCTCTAAAGAATCTAAATGAAAATCACATTGCCAGAAGTATATACATATATACGTGTGCGTGTGCGTGTTCTATCTTATTAAATGAAGTTAATATAAAATAAATAATTAACATTTCATTTCGTATGAATACTACACTGCCAGAAGAAATATGCATATGAATACATATTTATATATATATGTGTGTGTGTGTATGTTTCATACTATCGAACACTCTATAAAATAAACTACTCAAAACAATAAATAACGCTATCGAAGAATTAAAAAACATTAGTCATATTAATATGACACACAACATAAATATATGTCGGGTTAACATTAGGATTTAAGGCGCGTAACGATTCTTCGTTTGAATTAGCCATTGTTTTACAAAACAGAGAATATATTTACACGAATAAACAAGGTTTTACAAATATTATGAATAATGAATTTTGTAAATGATATGATTGATTAACAAATGATAAATTAAATTATTAATTAGATTAAAGAATAATAAGTTTTATCGAACAATAAAAGAAACGAATAATATATCTTACGATTTACTAATTTAACGAATAATGAAAATTAACGATTGATAAATTTACAAATATTGAATTTAATTTACGCTATAAACAATGATCCGGGGTTCAAACGAATCCACGGTCAACGGGAAAACTTTAAACAATTTTATAACACAAAAAAATACGTTTGCTGAATCACTCGGAAAAAATTACTCGATGTATCACTTTCCAAGGCGATCACACGAATGCCTCTCTGCATAAAATCTTTTTCGTAATACGACTGCATTTGTTTGTTATATTCTCGCTGGAAACATCGAGAAGGTTCCAATCGTTGTTGCTAGGCAATATCTGTCAAAAGTTTGTTATATACTCCTTGGAAACATCGAGAAAGATCCAAACGCCGTTACTAGGCAGTTTCTGTCTGGAGATTGATTCCTCATACAACGTGTGTCCCATTATATCGACATCTCTAAAGTACAATTCTATGTGATTTCTAGGGAGAACAATACAACCGATCCACACCTTCGTCAGGCAAAACGTTTATCCCGTGACCGTGGCTACGTTCAGCGACCAGTTGTCACCTCGAACCCACTTTCGCTTTTCACAAATGTCAAACAATTACAGATGACAATTACTTAATTACAGTTATGATAAAATCTGGGCTGAAGCATTAAAAGGCTTCCTCAAAATTGCATAGGGAAGGCTCCGGTTTTCATTTCATCTCCGACATATATATATATATATATATATATATATATATATATATATATATATATATATATATGTGTGTGTGTCGGAGATGAAAGGACACCGGAACCTTCGGATAGCCCCGCAACATTGCAATCTAAAGTCTACTATAACTGTAACTAAACTATTGTAGTTATTCAATCCGATTGTAATTGTTCGAGATTAGTGACGGTAAGCTTTGGCTCGAGGCAACAGTCTGTCGCCCAACGTAGCCGCGGTCAAGGGATGAACGCTTTGCCTAACAAAGGTATAGAGTAATTCTATAGCTCTCCTTAAAAGAAATATTCGTGGCGACACGCGACAGTAAACATTCCAACGGTTTCTGTCCCGTGGCTCGCCACACGCAGACCCTATTCTTCGAGTAAGATGATTGCCAGATGTCGATGCGTCTCCGCAGTACATGTTCGGCTAGCCCGAGGGCCCGTTATAAATCTTAAGGTTTAGTTAACTAAAGTCCTTCAAACAGTCTTTGTCCCAACTACGGGAAGATAGGGGAGACATATTTTTCAACGAGCGGCGTCTCCCACTAGCAACTTTCCCTCGAGGGCGGCTAGCATCTTTTTCTAACCACCGATATGGAGATTGACCAATTAGCAGCAACGTCAATTTCCCTTACTTCCTAAACGCAGGCTTTCCTCGACGAATCCGATGATCTCGTGTCCTTAGACACACCCCATTATAGTTTTCCTGTGTGGCATCATCGGGACGGGACGGGCATTCTTTGACGCGCTCCCGTCGACTAGAGAGTAACGTCTTTACGCTCAGCAATTATTTTTACGAGTCAGACTTAGATTCAGCGAGAACGCCCATCTGTCATCCCGTTGGCCGCGGATTCGTTATTGAACCGGAGATCACTGTCACTAGTGTCGCGGACGTCTCACCGCCGTGATAGATTGTCAAACCTGTGTTATTCATACCTGTGTCAATAAATCGTATCTTCGCTACACCGCAACGATGGCTACCTTCAATGAAGACTCCTCAAACACCGACAACCCTATCCCCACTGCCTCTCCGACATATATATGTCGGAGATGAAAGGAAAGCCGAAGCCTTTCCTTGGAAATTTTGGGAACATCCTCTAGTACCTTAGCCTAGATTTTATTATAGTTGTAATCGCTTAAGATTTGTAATAAGCGAGATTGGGTTCGAGGTGACAATCGGTCGCTGAACGTAGCCACGGTCACGGGATGGATGTTTTATCTAACGGAGGTCTGGAGTGGTTGTATGTGTTTTCCGAGAAATGTGGTTGTGGCGGCATGCGGCCTCGAGAGCGGGCCTAGCCACGTGTGATGTTGCCTCGGAGGTGCCGATGCAATGGGACATACATTGTATTAGTAATCAAAACTCCAGGCAGAAACTGCCTAGCAACGGCGTTTGGAACTTTCTCGATGCTTCCAACGAGTGTGCCCAGCAACGGCGTTTGGAACCTTCTCGATGCTTCCAAACGGGTATAGAAAACAAAATGCAATCGTACAGGGAGAAAAATCTCCACGAGGCTGGCATTCTTGCGATTGCCTTGGAGAGTGATACATCGAGCATTTTCGACGATCGCATTTGCGTCTAAGTTAGTTTCGCTTAGTAAGGAGTTATCCCGGTGACCGTGGATTCGTTTGAACTCAAACATTGCTAATAGTATTATTTAATTTAATTATTCGTAGATCGTATTATTCATTAGGCTTAGTGTTTGTTAGACTTATTACTAGTTGTACTTATTATTTGTTAAGCTTAGTGATAGACCTGTATATACGTGTAAATAAAATCTCGGCTTTGTGAAACGATGGCTAGTCCACATGAAGAGTCGTCGCGCGCCCAAAATTCGAATCTATATATATATATATATATATATATATTAAATGTCTTTTGTTTTTATGTATGATATATATATATATATCATACATAAAAACAAAAGACATTTAAAAGAAAAAAAATAATAATAATAAGGAACCTCTGATGGAAATGCCTCCGCAAACATTGTCCGAACGTCGATCACCGAAGCCTAGGGAAACAACAAAAAAGGAAAAAACATTAAAATCGCAAAAACAACCATAATATGCGAATATCCAAACTTACGAAAAATAACTCGAAGAAGGAGGTCCTTGTTGTGGGAGAAAAGCGGAATTGCGCGTGTTGCCCGAGCAAACATCGAGATGATAATGATGCTGCAGCCGCCAGCCCTTGCACGCGCCGAAGAGACACGGGTAATTCCCACGGTACAAAACATAGAAGTTTCTCGCGGAAAAGACTACATCAGCATGGAATGCTTCAAGCCTCCTAGACGCTAGCTCAGCAGAAGCACAGGACTGATAGGAACTAAGTCGAAGTATGGAACTCGCATTCTCTCACGTACGATTTCAAGAAATCCAAACTGCAACATCCCGATTCCCACGGAAGCGTACCCCCAGTGGACCACCACCCCGTGGGGGATGGCATTATAAATAAGCGTAGCAACATAGAGCAGAGCTCATTATAATTTACGTACCATATTGTGCTCATTATTATATTTTGTGTTCATTGTTATTACGGATCATTCGTATTACGCTCATTATACTTTGCGCATTAGTCTTTGTGATCATTCTTATTACGATTATTCTTTGTACTCATTACCATCGTGCTTTTTATTACGTTCGTTCAGAAATTTCTTATAGCATTTACTGTATTAATCAGATTAGTAAATTGTAAGGCGGGTATCTAGATAAAATAAATAAAGTAAAAATTGGAAATTAACTATATTCGAGTTCAAGTAATAAACCCAGAAGTAAAAACACCGACGATCACCGGAGCAGGCGAAGTAATGGCAACCGACAGCACTGTTTCCTCAAGGTAAGAAAATTAATTTTGAAAATTCCTTCTCTGATAATTTCGTTTCCCTCGTGTTACGCCGCGCGACTCTCTGCCTGGCCCAGGTCACACACCGCGGGCCAGACGGACACCAGATGTCCGCTCTTCCGTACGGCGTACCCTCAATAGCCTAAGTACCCGTCATAAACCCGAGTAATTTGCTCGTTAAGGTCCTTCAGACCCAACAAATGTCCTTTTCTAAATCAGTTTCTAAAGACTATTGTTTACTACGGCTTGGCAAGGGAAAGTTGGGTTTTTCCACGTACGATGCTTCCTAATAACAACTTTCTATCAAGGGCAGCTAAGACCCTTCCTAATCCACCAACCTTCGTTTAACCAATTAACAACGAAGCCTATTTCCCTCACTCTCTTAGCCAAAATCGTCACCAACAAATCCGATGGTCCCGTGCGCTAGACACTGATCCTTAGCCTTCCTCCGAGACAGCACCGTCTCCCAAGAGGTACTGATTCTACATCCTTCGAACGGTCAACATCCTTCGAGCGGGTATACACACCCGCAGATCAGTCACTCAATCATCTCGTACATACGCATCAGTGTAACTATCCTCGTTATAAGTTGTGGAATAAACGGTGAAATATAACTTACTACTGTGTCATATTCAATCAACCACCTCTGTTATCCTAACCGAAACAGGGGAACGACTACTTCGCGGCGTCGATTCACCGAATCGTAGCGAGAACTTACGCCTCTCGCTGACGCGTTTTCCTCGCGACCGCGTCTCTCCGCGAACGGTCGTAACACCTCGAGAATCGAATTAGAACTTCCTATCATCGATTTCGTTTTATTTCCGTGAACGGTTTTGAAGAAAGAATCATTGCTTAAACTTTACACAAGTCCCGCACAGAGAGGATCGTTAGAATCATCTTCGATTATTAAATTCAAAAGGCGAGAAAATCGTGGCAATAGAATCCATCGTAGCAAATGAATTGAGCCTCGGTTCTAACGACGAACCACTACAGCGAAATTAAAGGAGAAGAAGAAGTCAAACGTAAAAATAAATTTATATAAAACAACGAAAGATCTCACATTCCTATCCAATCCAGCAACGCTAAAATATATATATCCAGCTAATAAAATATATATATAATAACCTAAGCAATTCTACATTCAAATAAAAATCCGTTCAACGAGGACAAATATTTATTGTACCCAGCTTTAATCCTCTCCCGTGCCAGTATCCCTGCACATAGCAGGTTAGCCGAAAAGTGGAATTCGTTTGCCAGTTGTATTAAACGTCAGTTAACGCTACCCATTAAACGCAAAAAAAAATTTAACAATAAAAAGAAAATTTCTGAAATAGTCCTTAGACTATTTCTGGTGGCAGCAACTAACGTATTAATCAGAAATCTAAATCAATATTTCATACACAATAATATCATTTCAATATTTCTCTTCCGATTAAATTCAAACTCAAACAAAAAAAAAATTTCAGTAAAATTTAAATTTAGAATTTGATCGATTTAAACAAACAAATACGTAACAGATTAAATTTTTGGTGGCAGCGGTGGGATCCGCTTCACGGAGGATTAAAGTTGGTTTAAACGGTTCGATACGCTCCACAGAGGACTAAAGTTGTCACGCTTGTCGATAAAATTTATACCTAAGAAATAATGTCGACTAAATTAGAATCGTTGGACAAAGACATGATCTTGAAGTTATCGGAAAAACTTAAAGCATGGGATGCGAATTTTCGCGACATGAGTACAAAAATGAATAAATTACAAGACGATGTGCGTTCACTGAAAATAAGAAAGGAAATCAAGACACCCGTATCATCGCCGATAATTTCCCAAGCGACAATACCGATAGAAGTTAATCCCCAACCAATTAAGTTAAAAGATGCAATAGAGACAGTACCAGTGTTCGACGGACATCGACCCTCGGTATTTCGATTTTTAAGAGCATGCGAGCGCGCACGAAACATGGTTCCTAGGCATCAAGAATCTCAGTTAGTAAAATTATTAACGAATAAGCTTCGCGGACACGCGTTTCTCGCCGTAGAAGACACAGAAGTAATAAGTTTAAACGATTTCGGGAATAAATTAAAAGATATGTTCGTTCCGGGAAAAACGGTTAACGAATATAAAGGGGAATTAGCTACAATGTTTCAACGACCGGGAGAAGATATTTTGGACTACATAAATCGCGTCAGAGATCTCAGACTGGCAATAATGAACGGGGAAAGGTACGAGTACGGCACCGTATTTCAAGATAGGATAGATCGAGACACGAGGGAAGCTTTCGTTAAGGGGCTCCCAAACGAGGTGTATTTACGAGTAAAGATAGCAGGATACCAATCCTTGGACGATGCGTACCGCCAAGCCGTGAAAGCAACACGAGAATTAAAACAAGCAAACAATAGAATTCGATACCAACATCCGACACCTTCCAATAATTATAACCGAAACAACGCTCATCCACCATGCAATAATATCTACATCGGAAACAACCGCCAGGACTGAAGATTTGTACCGCCGTCGCGGAAACATCTAAACAACCCGGGAATAGAAGAAGATGTCAGGAAAGAAGCAAGAGCAATAACCTGGGAAGAAAGATGCATAAATAAATACCTCGATAGAGATATAAATCAAAAGAGAGATGCTGACCATTTCAACTAATCAACTTTTCAATGCAAACACCATTCCGTTGCTGTGATAAGGAATAATGTCACGTTAAACAATGAAGCAGAAACTAGGAAATTGAACGACGAGACGATAGGCAACGCTTATCCACTGCCTAATATCACGGAGATATTGGACCCGCTGGGAAGTGCGAAGTGCCTCTCCACGTTCGACTTGGCAAAGATACAAAAGCAAGACTCCACAAATTTTGTGAATATTTCAACCATAATAGAAAAAGAGATAGCGAGTGTATCTCACTCAAAAACTTCTATAAAACCATCAGAAGGTAACTTTATTGAACTCAAAGCCAAATCATTAAATTGCAAGGAAGATCACACTATAGAGAATAAAAATATAGCTATCCTTAAATCCAAAACAGAATCTATAAGCAAAAAGGTTTGTAATAAAAATTCAAAGAATAATTCTAAATCTACCGAAAATATTCCTAAACGTTCCATACAAATAAATAATAATTTAATTATAATAAGCACTTCCAGTGAAGCTATTCATCCTGAAAAGGTAGAGAAAAATCAAGGTGGTGTGAATAAAGTAAATAAAGAAGAAAAAAGGGTAACTAAGGAAAAGGATTCTAAACATTTTCAAGCTGAAGAAACGCAAGTTCAACAAGCTCAAAGACATCAAAAGGGAGAAAATAGGGAATCACCAGTTGAAGATATATATAAAAACTTGAATAAATACGCTAGCCATTGGATTATAATTGGATTAAAAATACTTTATTGGTTACTACATCTAATATTTGACGTAGGTAACATAGTAGGTAGTGCTGATCTTATGATTCCCCCAGGAAAATATAGATGGTATCACACTATACTATATACAAAATATTTTTGGGTTAACATGGCTGCGGTACTTTCAAAAATTTGTATTTTGAATGCTATTGGCAAGCAATTGGATAATTGGATCGGTGTCAGTAAACTTGCGTCTTGGCGTAAAATAAAAACTAAAATGAAGAAAGGGAAGAAAATAGTAATTGGATACATGGAAGTCATGAAGCCAATATTACAAAGTTTAGTAGCTTGCAAGGGAAACGAATATATAAACCCAAACGATTCCCCAAATACTCCAACTGCACGAATAGTCTCCCCAGATTTAAAAACTAAAACATATTTACTTTTAGACTCCGGATCAGAAATCAATATCATCAAGAAACCTGCCTTACCCGATTCAGCAACCATCAACGAGCAAGAATCAATTGAATTTCGAGGAATTTCGGCAAAGAATCTGGTCACCCTAGGGCAGACAATAATACAGATTGCGGGCCATTCAGTTACTTTTCATGTAGTTGATGAATCATTGCTGATCGATCAAAACGGAATCTTAGGATCCGAATTTTTGCAGGATGCAAAGCTCGTCTGCATTACGAGCAAAAACATATTAAATGGGGAAGTATTTACATCCCGTTCGATACAATAATTGTGCTGAAACGAAGTTCGGTACCACGTACAATAAATATTGCAAATCCGGAGGCAAACGAGGGATTTATTCCCAAAATTGAACAGATTAAGGGAGTCTATTTCGGAAACGCGGTTGTGAGAAACCATAAGAGACGGGGTTATCTAAAAGTAATTAATATCACATTGAGGGATTACGAATTTACCATACCTACAATGGTAATTAAAGAATTTATAATTCCCACTTCGCTCTCTCATATTACGTGCAACAATATTTCAGTATCTAAAGAAACAAGGTTCGACAAAATAATGGAATTTTTGCGACTGGAACATTTAAACATAGAAGAAAGAAGAAACGTTGAAGCACTAATACAGAAAAATCAAGACAGATTTCATCTTCCAGGCGAGACGCTGGAGGGAACAGATATATTGAAAAACGCACCAACACGTTCCAACGATTGATGAATTCGATATTATCAGGATTACAAGGAATATCAATCACACCGACCATTATAGTAAAGCAACTACCAACAGTCACTACATCCGCTCCGAACGAGCTCAGGGATGCGATCAGTCAAATTTCCTTCGGAAATTTGAACCCCGAGAAGGGGGGGGTGTCACGTCCCGCGCTACGCACGTGCCGTACCGAAAAACGGAAAAACGCAATATATAAATAACGCGAGCGACAATTCGAATATCCAAAACGAACACACGATACAACGAAAATGGAAATTGTTTAAATAAAAGTTTAATTAAATGTAGTCATATATAGAGAATTAGTATATGAGGGCAAATAAGAGATAATAAAGTTAAAATAGGTACTCTAACGAAATGGTAAATATAAAGAGTACAACATAACCTATAATTTCATAATTCGACTAAGGATAAACTATGAAGAACCAATTAACCAAAAGTGACTCGCAAATTAATTAATAAATCACGACATAATACTATATTCAATCAGGATAACCTACAATTCGACAATTTAATCAAATCTCGTAATAACTTTATGAATAATTCAAAGGAAAGGAAAAAGGAATGGAACGATAGGAATACATACCTTTATAACAAACAGGAAATATCAAGCAATTTAATATACAGCAAATATGGACATACAAAACCACAATAAACAAAATATATCTTATATACAGCTAGATATAAAATATATAAAACACCTAGGCATATTAACACACTTCAATAAACCAGGCACTATTGTCAGAATCCACACACGAAACGTCAAGATTAAAGTAAAAGGGATTCCACGAACAATACACTCGAACAAGTTAAAACTAACACAATCGAAACAGACCACAAGAACGATTTCAAGAGACAACGGAGTGCGGTAGTATATGGAACAACACTGCTTGTCGAATACTGCAGATAGTGGTAACCTAAAGGGAAAAAGGAAAATTACTATGCGTGCTCTAACTATTACTTAAATATAAAATGTGTAATTCAATAAAATAATTACAAAACAGTGGAAGTGGAAAATACCTCGTGAACAATTACTCATCGTAGAAGGAAGTGTATGTGCGAAGACAGGTTATGTGTCCATATCCGTAGAACATAATCTACGACAGCCAGCTGAAACAAATGTAGGAATTAACTTTAATTGTTCCGATACAAAACATAATACTACTAAATGTTTATAACAATATTGTGCCTGAACCAAAGGAAGTGTGACACTGCTTATCGAATCATGCAGATAGTACAAACCTAAAAGGAAAAAGAAAATTATTATGTGCGTTCTAACCATTAATTATAAAATGTGTCATTCAATAAAATAATTACGAAACAGTGGAAGTGGAAAGTACCTCGTGAACAATTACTCATCGTAGAAGGAAGTGTATATGCGAAGTCAGGTTATGTGTCCATATCCATAGAACACAAGGTATGACAGCCAACTGAAACAAATGGAAGAATTAACTTCAATTGTTTCAATACAAAACATAATATTACTAAATGTTTATAACAATATTGTGCCTAACTCAAAGGAAGTGTGACAGTGCTTATCGAATCATGCAGATAGTAGAAACGTAAAAGAAAAAGGAATATTATTATGTTCTAACCATCATTTAAATACACAATATGTTAATTCAATAAAATAATTAAAAGCAGTGAAAGTTAAAAGTACCTAGTGCACAATTAATCATAATAGAAGAAAACGTACATGCAGGAATTTCGCAGAAACAAACTGTTGACCCACTCCGTAGAACATAGTATACGACTGTCAGCAGAAACGAATAAATAAACTAACTTCAATTGCCTTAATATATATGGAAGAAAATAATACTATTAAAAATTTACAATTATATTTCAATTAAACTAAACGAAGCACAACAATCAATAATTGATGCTCGACAACAAACTTACAGTTCGCTAATGGAAAATAAAACCGAAAAAATCAAGAAAGTTAATGACATTATAACGAAATAACTCAGCGTTGACACAGCGGTCTTTAATAAGAAGAAATAAAATCAGTTAATAAGTGCAGGAAGAGTTAAGAAATAACTAAGATAGGTTAAGTGAGTGACAACGATAATTTACTACTCACATCGAAGAAGTTTATACAAGGGTCAACGCAGTGATGAGAAACCAACTACCAAATTGGAGTAAATGTGTACGAAGAATCGCAGTCGATACTACTGGAATGACCAAGAAGATGTGAGAAAATTGGAAAGTTAAAAATTAGTGACATTATAACAAACGATTCAACACCGACGGAATGGTCTTAGCAAACAAGAAAAGGTATCTTACAAGTTAACGAGGTTTGTATGCAACCAATCATCCTTAAAGGAAATGTGCATGCAGGAACTCCACGAGAATTGGCTACGGATCCAACTTTGCAAAACATAATATACGACGGTATGAAGATATCGAAGGTAATAAATACCGAGGTAACCAATCATAACCTAAAAAGGGGAAGAATGTTGTAAACCATCTTGGAATAGAAATTGATAATAATAAGAAGCTCGTTACTCACATCGGAAGATATACATTAAAGCCAACGCAGTTACAAGAAGCCTACTACCAATCTTAAGTGAATACTTATGGAATACTGAACCAGATACTACCGAAACAGTCAAGGCAGCAACAAGAAACTGGAAAACCAAGGAAATATTCTGACATTATAACAAAACAATTCGATGTTAGCGAAGCGGTCTTAGCGACCAAGATAGTGGACGGACTATTTTACTATATAGATATTTACAAAATATAGTGTTTTATATATATGTCGGAGATAAGAGGACACCGGTGCCTTCCCTCTGAAACCTCGGGAAAATCCATAAAAACATTGTAATTAAAATCTACAGTTGTAATTAAACGATTTGCCGTCATTCTAACCAATTGTATTTGTTTGAGACTTGTGACAATGAGCTTGGGCTCAAGGCGACAATTAGTCGCCGAACGTAGCCGCGGTCAACGGGACGAACTCTCCATCTAACAAAGGCATTGAGTAACCCTATAGCTCTCCTTAAAAGAAAGATTTGTAGCGACACGTGACAGTAAACATTGCAACGGTTTCTGTCCCGTAGCTCGCCACACGCAGATCCTATTCTCCGGGCAGGATGTTTACCAGATGCCGACGCGTCTCCGCAGTACGTGATCGGCTAGCCCGAGGACCGTTATAAACACTAATATCTAGTTACCTAAAATCCTTCAACAGATACACAGTCTTTGTCCCAGTTACAAGAAGACAGGAGAGACCTATTTTTCCACGAACGACGTCTCCCACTAGCAACCTTCCCGCAAGGGCGGCTAGCATCCTTTTCTAACTACCGATATGGAGATTGGCCAATTAGCAGCAACGTCAATTTCCCTTACTTTCCGAACGTAGGATATCCCCGACGAATCCGATGACCTCGTGTCCTTAGACACACCCCGTCATGGTTTTCCTCTGAGGTATCACCGGGACGGAAAGTCATTCTCTCTTGCGGTCTCATCGACAAAAAGATTAACGCCTTACGGTCAGCGAATATTAACACAGAATCCGACTTAGATTTTTGCGAGTGCGTACGACTACCGTCCCGTTGTCCGCGGATTCGTTATTGAACCTAGGATCATTGTCACTAGTTTCTCGAGTATCTAATTACCACGGTTACTTGTCCGGTTCTATGGTAATCGTACTTGCACTAGCCAATGCTCTATTGCATAACGACGACGTGTAATCCAAACGAAGATTCGCTTCACGCCCCTAACCCTAATTCTAATGTAAACCCGACATATATATATATATATATATGTCGGAGAAGCAGTGGGGATAGGGTTGTCGGTGTTTGAGGAGTCTTCATTGAAGGTAGCCATCGTTGCGGTGTAGCGAAGATACGATTTATTGACACAGGTATGAATAACGCAGGTTTGACAATCTATCACGGCGGTGAGACGTCCGCGACACTAGTGACAGTGATCTCAGGTTCAATAACGAATCCGCGGTCAACGGGATGACAGATAGGCGTTCTCGCTGAATCTAAGTCTGACTCGTAAACGATAATTGCTGAGCGTAAAGACGTTACTCTTTAGTCGACGGGAGCGCGTCAAAGAATGCGCGTCCCGTCCCGATGATTCCACAGAGGAAAACTATACTGGGGTGTGTCTAAGGACACGAGATCATCGGATTCGTCGAGGAAAGCCTTCGTTTAGGAAGTAAGGGAAATTGACGTTGCTGCTAATTGGTCAATCTCCATATCGGTGGTTAGAAAAAGATGCTAGCCGCCCTCGAGGGAAAGTTGCTAGTGGGAGACGCCGTTCGTTGAAAAATATGTCTCCCCTATCTTCCCGTAGTTGGGACAAAGACTGTTTGTCTGTTTGAAGGACTTTAGTTAACTAAACCTTAAGATTTATTACGGGCCCTCGGGCTAGCCGAACATGTACTGCGGAGACGCATCGACATCTGGCAATCATCTTACTCGAAGAATAGGGTCTGCGTGTGGCGAGCCACGGGACAGAAACCGTTGGAATGTTTACTGTCGCGTGTCGCCACGAATATTTCTTTTAAGGAGAGCTATAGAATTATTCCATATGTTTGTTGGGCAAAGCGTTCATCCCTTGACCGCGGCTACGTTGGGCGACAGACTGTCGCCTCGAGCCAAAGCTCACCGTCACTAATCTCGAACAATTACAATCGGATTGAATGACTACAATAGTTTAGTTACAGTTATAGTAGACTTTAGATTGCAATGTTGCAGGGCTATCCGAAGGTTCCGGTGTCCTTTCATCTCCGACACGGCCATCCTGACTATCACACGTCCTCGTGTGTGGCTAAAATATCGTGTTTTCTTACATTAGCTTCGATGCAACTGACATTATTTACTATTTAACTAAGTGTCCAAGAAAGTCAAGGGTCCATTTCAACAACGAGGTTTTGTTCGGCGGTTTGACATGCAAGGAAATGAAAGAGGGCTCGAATTAGTAGCGCTATAATTTGTGTTTAAAGAGCTAGTTGCGTTCTGTGAGTTACCAGTCAGACCGTAATGACACGGCAGATCATTTCGATTTCGTACACCGAAGAGTCTCAGTTTGTTGGATCATGTTACTGCGTTGGGTGTATCACTGTGGGTATGTTACAGATGTATGAGGCATCACAGTGGATATATTACGTATGTGCAAAACGTCACTGTGGATATATTACAGATGTATGAGACATCACAGTGGATATATTGCGTATGTGCAAAACGTCACTGTGGATATATTACAGATATATGAGACATCACAGTGGATATATTGCGTATGTGCAAAACGTCACTGTGGATATATTACAGATATATGAGACATCACAGTGGATATATTGCGTATGTGCAAAACGTCACTGTGGATATATTACAGATATATGAGACATCACAGTGGATATATTGCGTATATGCAAAACGTCACTGTGGATATATACTACAACTACAACGCAGTGTTAGTGATCCTCTGAGGTCGGTGTACTTGCATCGATATTATCACCGTCGTCGTCATCACCGCAGACGTCCAACTCAGCAGGGACGCAGCCTTCCGGCATCTTTCTCAGTCTGTCATGTCTGTCCTTATATGATCGTTTTCCGTCTAGAGTTTTTAAGGTATACCTATCTCCTTCCAAAATCTCTGCTATCTCGAACGGACCCCTGAATTTCGGATCTAACTTCGTCTGGTTCCTTTCCTCGTTTTTGCATAACACGAAATCGCCAAGGTTGAACCTAGTTATTTTAGCTTTGTTTTCATCGAACTTATCTTTATCGTATTTGGCGCTTGCTTCTATATTCTTTATCGCCTGCTGTCTTACATGGGAGATATTTACTTCTCTTTCTAAGATATTGTCGGGTAGGGATAAGCCGTAGGGTCTCGCTGTTCTACCGATTAGTAGTTCCAACGGGCTTGACTTAGTCACGCGGTTGGTGGTACAATTTAAGGCCAGTTGTATTTCCCCGATCGCGTCTTGCCAGGACCGCCCAGTGGTTTCTATTGTTGTGAACATGTTTTTTAGCGTACTCATAACACGCTCTACCTGTCCGTTGGCCCTACTAGCTCCGGTCGCAATTAAATGGAGTTTAATGTATTTATCTTGACAAAAGTCTCGAAATTCTTTGCCCGTAAAACATCTTCCCTGATCCGCTATTACCCGGCAGGGACTGCCGAACAAAAATATAGCGCACTTAAGCGCTTTAATGGTGTTAATGGAGTCTATCTTACGGGTATGATGCAAGTATACGAACTTGGTGAAGGCGTCGACCAACACAATGACGTATTCCTTCGAATCGTTCTTACCGCTTAGTTTGCCCGTTATGTCCATATGAACCGTGTGCCAAGGTATGCTGGTCTTAGGTATGGGGTGTAATTCGGCTTGTACTCGACCCGAACTTGCCTTTGAAACTCGACAAGCATGACAGTTCTCTACGAATTTGCGAACATACTTCGCCATTCCTTCGAACCAATAATACTCGTACAGTTTCTCAAGCGTTTTATCCCAACCTAAGTGCATAATGGACTGGTGCACATGGTTAATAATAGACCACCTAAACCCTCTCGGCACGATGGGCAGGCAGAGAGTTCTACCTTTTCTCTGTATTTTACGATGAAGAGTGCCGGACCGTAACTCATACGTATTCGCGACGTCTTCCGCGAGCTCTTCGTTCTGTAATTTATTGACGATCTCAGAAATTTGTGGGTCGCGACGTTGTTCCGCTAGTAGCCAATCGTCGGAGATTTCGGTTAGGTTAATTTCTTTCTCTGCAATTTTGCTGAACGTACCGCGATCTAAGTCTACGGGATTTCGCGAAAAGAAATCTACGTGGGTCATTCGTTTACCCTCCCGGTACATAATGTCAAAGGTAAAAGTTTGCAGGTAAGCCCACCATCTGTAAACCCTGTCGTTCAAGTGTACCTTACTACTGGATGCTTTCAGGGAGTTGCAATCGGTGACGACGAGAAATTCTCGTCCGTGTAAGTAATGACGGAAGTGCTTGACGGCGTTTACAACTGCTAGCGTTTCCAATTCGTAGGAATGATACCTAGATTCTGCAGGGCTAGTTCTTTTGCTGTAATATTCCACTACTCGATTTTTATCTTCAACCCTGTGCATTAAAATGGCCCCATATCCTTCCGAGCTAGCATCCGTATGTAGTTCTATTGGGTAATTGGGGTCAAATATCATTAGCACCGGCGCGTCAGTCAGGACGGAAATTACCTTTTGTCTTATCTGTTCGTGCCGGTCCGTCCAAGGTATATTCTTGTTACTCGAGGTGAGTGCGTACAGGGGTTTCATTACTTGTGAGAATTTGGGAATGAAGTTTCGGAAGTAAGAGGCCAAACCTATGAATTGTCTGAGTTGTGTGACGGTCGACGGTGCAGGTAAAGAACTCAAGGCTTGTATTTTACCCGGGTTTGGACGGACTTCTCCGTTACGAATTACATATCCCAAATAGAGTACCGATGTCTTTAAAAAGGAACATTTTGCAAAGTTAAAGGAGAATCCGGCTTTCACGAGGGTATCTAATACGGTATTCAACCTTTCTAGGGCTTGATCTACTGAGTCGGCGATAATTAGGACGTCGTCCAAGTAAACAACAACGAACGAATACGCGAGGTCGCCTAAGGCGTTGAGAATGGCCCTCTGAAAAACGGATGGTGCATTTTTCAATCCGAAAGGCATAGTACTCGTATTGCCCGTCGGGTGTAACGAACGCCGTATATTCCGTCGAATTGGGATGAATGGGGATTTGGTGGAACCCGCTGGCCATGTCTAGGCTAATGAAGTATCTCGCCTTCTGCAATCTCGCTATTTGATCCGCGATAAGGGGTAGGGGATACCGGTCCGCGACCGTATTTTTATTCAATGCTCGAAAGTCTACACACAGTCTATCCGAACCGTCCTTTTTCTTCACGAGTAGTATAGGGCTCGCGAACGGTGGGTTACTAGGCCTTACAATCTTCGCTTTGATTAACTCGTCTATTCTCTCACGCACTATCCTCCGCTCTTCTTCGCTAAGTCTGTAAGGACTTCTTTGCACGGTGACATTAGGATCGATTAACCGTATTTCTAACTGCCCCGTGCTTACGCGGGCACGTGGGAAGCCCGTAATGAATGAATCTTTGAATTTCTCGAGAACAGAAATTAACCGACTTTTATCGTTACCGATCACGTCAGTATCGGCCGCGTTAATATCGATCTCGTCTTCGGGGGTTTTACTACAGGTGTTGACCACCTTTGTTCTACAAATATCGACGCTATTTCGTGTAATGTATACGTCGAAACCCTGGCTTAAAATCTCGCGACCAACCATGATATCGTAATTCAGATAAGTATCGGCAAGAACATGGAAGGTTATCTCCAATGTAAGACCGTTTATGCATACCGTGGACAAGATCTGGGACGTACTCTTAACACGGGTGTTTCCTATTCCTCGCATTACTACTAGCTCAGTCGTCCTCTTACCGGAGAATTTCGAGGCAGCCGACTCTCTAATTAATGAGCACTCGGCTCCGGAATCGAAGTAAAATGGGAACGACTCACCCAGATGACTTAGGGTACCAGCTGGGGACTCCACCGCGCAGCAGTTGACTACACGTTCATTCTTGGTACTGGCCTTTTTGTCCCGTCGTAGCGGGCAGTCAGGTGCGATATGGCCCTCCGCCTGACACTTAAAGCAAACCACCTGAGGCGATGCGTCCGGTCGCCTTCCTCCCTGGCGTTGTGAACTCCTCTGCTGTTGCTCACGCTTCCTCGTCCTACAATCCGCGAGTTTATGTCCTGGTTTGCCACAGTGAAGGCATCTCGGGAGGCGGGCCGACGAGTGGCGTCGTTTTGCTTCAGGTTCCGCCGATGGATTATTTGGCGAAGGTACTGGCCTCTTCTTCGCGTGAGAGAAGATTTTCATTTCCCTCTGGAATTGCTCTAGGGTCCGAATATCGTCCCCGAATGCTATTCTTTCGAAACGCTGGTCATACCAGATCAGTCGCAGAAGGATAACGGCGTTGATCAGCTCGACATTGGATAGATTTCCCCATTTCGCCGACAGAAGGGAGTGGAGGCGATTTCCGAAAGTCCCAGCGGTTTCGTCCTCCAGAGGTGATTCGTCGAGCACCCTGATTAGCACCGAGGTTGCCGTCTCCGTGCCTCCGTAGCGAGCAAGAAAAAGTTCCCTAAACTTTGTCCAAGTAAGACCGTTGACCGGGACATGCGTAAGCCACTCTGCCGCGGTACCCTCTAAAGCACGACTTATAGCAATATATAACTCGTAGTCTCGTCTAGGGACACTTTGTCCATAACCGCACTAACAGCCGCGCACCACGAAGCTGGGCTGGTGCCCGCGTTCCCGGGGTTGAAACGGGGTAGCGCTACACTCATCGTCTCCGTACTCGGCCTTTGCGTCAGTGTCCGAATTAGCTCTTCCATGGCGTTGATCCGCCCTTGCATCTCTTGAATCCGTGCGGATCCCACTTCTGATGTCGGAGAAGCAGTGGGGATAGGGTTGTCGGTGTTTGAGGAGTCTTCATTGAAGGTAGCCATCGTTGCGGTGTAGCGAAGATACGATTTATTGACACAGGTATGAATAACGCAGGTTTGACAATCTATCACGGCGGTGAGACGTGCGCGACACTAGTGACAGTGATCTCAGGTTCAATAACGAATCCGCGGTCAACGGGATGACAGATAGGCGTTCTCGCTGAATCTAAGTCTGACTCGTAAACGATAATTGCTGAGCGTAAAGACGTTACTCTTTAGTCGACGGGAGCGCGTCAAAGAATGCGCGTCCCGTCCCGATGATTCCACAGAGGAAAACTATACTGGGGTGTGTCTAAGGACACGAGATCATCGGATTCGTCACTAATCTCGAACAATTACAATCGGATTGAATAACTACAATAGTTTAGTTACAGTTATAGTAGACTTTAGATTGCAATGTTGCAGGGCTATCCGAAGGTTCCGGTGTCCTTTCATCTCCGACATATATATATATATACTTACAATTCTAGGATAAATAAAAGTAGTCTTGATAAGTGTTAGACATGTAACGAAGAACCAGAAGATACCAAACGCGCACCATGTAACCGTTCCAAGTAAAGGACTCGGCGATGAAGGATTAGAATTGTAGAACCTATAAACAATAAAGATTTAGCTAGCAATGTATAAGATTAGCTCCTCTATTCTATGTAAAGGCTGCAAATTACACGCACAAGGTAACGACAACCGCATAACAAAGAAACAGAAAATAGCCAATAATATAGGAATAGGTTATGAATTAATCAAAACTGATTAACTGAGTATCAACGACAACCGCGATTAAGATAAAAAATTATTATATTGTACTTAGTTAATATAGCATAATTATATTAATTCTGGCGTGGAGAAATAAGGTTATGTTACGTAATAGAACTGGTAATAACAAACTATGCACATATTACTATCAAATTAATTAAGCGAACACTTTATAAAAATAAACCACTCGTAACACAACAATAAAACAGTGCTATTGATAAATTATAAAATTTAACAATAACACAATCCACATGTTATTATATTAAAATAACACATAGTATATATACACATTATAATGATTACACAAACAATACTATTGTCATTTAAAAATTCTAACTGCGCTAAAATAGAAGAAAATAAGCGACGGACGAATAATTATTTCAATATTAAACAAATTAAGGACGCGTCACTACACTTTTACTAGAGACATTCACTAGCGGCCATCTTGGATTGTTACGATAGCTCTTACACGTGCGCATCGGAATACATGTAATAATTACACACATTAAATAAATGCAAAATAATATTATTCCCACTGCAATTGTACGTCAACTATTAAAATAAAGTCACAAATAATTAACGGATAAATAATAGATTTCACATTAATAAAATGTTACTATATACTAGGAACATTCACAGGCGGCCATTTTGGATAATCAACACGTTCATATAGTAATCTTTATGCGTTACAAAATAAATCATATTTTCAGCGAAGGAATAAATATTTAATAAATGATTATAAAATGAAAGATCGTAGCGAAGAAAGAATAAATAATGATCAATACAACGTCACGCAAGAATACTGGAAATTGATAGAAACCAGCCGTAAGAAACAAACCATGAAAAAATATATTAAGCTTACTATTATAAAAAAAAATGATATTTTAAAGCATAAGAAGACTCGGCAAATACTAAGTAGCCACGCGCCTTGAACGATTCACTGGCATCAGCAAGGAAGTTACCAGATACATCGCAGATGTAACTTCAGCAAGGACAAGTTGGCACGCGCCTGCCACGTTCCACTGGCATCAGTAAGGAAGTTCTGGGAAACATCGCAGACGCAACATTAGCAAAATACGAGCTACTACGATACCTACATTTTATCACGCACCTTGCATGTCCCTAATACCCAACGAAATACGAGAAATTAAGAAGACGAAATTTCAGTAGCATCTACGTGTCTCAAGAATATGAGAAATTAGGAATAGCGTAAATAAGATAATCAAGAAGACGAAACTTCAGCACAATCCGCGAAAGTAGACAGTTAGAAAATTCCTAATTTGTTACGTAGCAATGCTGTGATTCCCATAGAGATGATCCATCGCGTGACAATTAGGATATTATAAATAAGCGGGAATAACATAGAGTAGAAGAGTCCTTATTTAAAATTCAGACCATTCACATCGTCACTCTGTCCGTCGAAATCGAATATTAAAAAGGGTTTCAAAAAATCTTCATTCGAATTAAGCATTCGTATTGTCACTTCATCTGCGGAATCAAAGTTAATTGTCAAAATTCGACACATCACCAAGCCATACATACCGCCGATCGACTTTACATCTAATCAAGGTAGGAAATTTGAAATTGTATATCCTCTTCTCTTTTAACTTGCAGTCGAACAAAGCTGTCTCTGAACAAAGGCACCCGTCGGCAGCTATAGTTGACAGATAAAACTATCAAGCACACAATTTGCGTAGATTTCATCCGAACGTCTTGAATTCACGATATAAAATTGAAATAAACGTTCTTGGCCAAGATTTAATAAATTGTCTGTAATAAAACAACTTTATAAAATTTCGATCTATTTCGTTTACAATTGTTCGCTGTATCAACCAGTGATTACGGTGTTTTCAACGCAGTGAACATCTATGGTTTTTCGTTTTCCTCTTCCCATCGTTAGCAGATTGCTCATCCTTGGGCGAGGCCTACGAAGCCACACTGATTGTCCACAGTGAACCTAGTTGCCAATTAAAATAATCATTTCTCGCTTACGACTGCACTAGTTGCCAAGAATGACATATATTTTCTAAATTGTTAAATCTAACTGATTATTCGCTGTGTTAAACCTGTGTTACGGTGTTCTCAATTATCGAAAACACTTATCGACTTTCGCATTCCTCCTCCCATCGTTGGCAAATATTGCCCGTCTTTGGGAAAGGCTTGCGAAATCGCACAAGTCGCTCACAGAGAGTGATATTCATTTCACCTTGATCATATCAGATGACAAAAACAAGAAAGAATCGAGAAGATAAAAGTCACCTGAGCAAGAAGCGAGCCGAACGTTGGTACAAACGATTAATTGCTGCAGAAGTTACAAGGGAAGAAAAGAGGCGCAGAGAAGAGTTAGACTTAAATCACGAAGATTCTGTACCGAGTTTTTCGCCCTCGAGTTCACTTATTTCCGAACATTGCGAGACGCATTCCTTCTAATCTCGATCGCCATCGCCTACATCATACGATAGCGTTTGTCATAAACCGTATTATATTAATCCCCCGAACGAGTAAAAATTAGCTTTCGCCATTAATCCTATCGACACAAATAAATCTTACCCTAATAAACATTTGTAAAACTTATCCGATTAGAAGTTCGAGTATTTACTATATCTACATATATATATATGTCGGGTTTACATTAGAATTGTAATATCGGAATATATTAAAGGTGTAATTTTGTCCGATTAATTATAATTTATTAATAATGGATTGAAAATACAGATATTAGTTAGACAGAGAAACGATGTTTGATTAACAGGAAAACTAAATGCAACGCTCGTACTTACATCAAATAACTTGACAACTATTTGGTAACTCTCTCTCTCTCTCTCTCACTAACAACTCTAACACTCGACAAAACTCGCAACTCAATTCTAACGACTCTATGCTTCGACGTCTCGATCAACTCTGACCCTCGTCAATGCATTCCTGCTCGGTCGTGCTCGCTCTTGCTCTCGTCCTCTCTCTCTCTCTCTCTCTCTCACACACACACACACACACACTTTTCGGCCCACATACTCTGGCCTCTCGATTGCCACTCCTTGAAATATGAAACCGTACTTCTGTTTTGACGCTGCATATCTTTTCTCGCGTCACTGTTACTAGGCGCTCTTGGATGTAAACAAACTACAAAAAGACGACGTACACGGTGTTTTCTAATTTCAGCCGATCTCCAATCAAAGCTATTCTACGATATTACAATCGGCCTTTCCTGACAATCACATCTGCCCTCAGATGTGCTCATCATCGCTGCTCGCACTTACATCACTATCGTTAACATTCCACCACTTCATGTGGTCGGCTGCCGTGATCGTGCTGCTCTCGCTGCACTACGTATCGGTCATTTCGCAAGACCTTTACTTTTAGTTAAGGAACTTCGGATGCAGCTTTAGTCGGGGACCGCCCTGCGTCCTCTCGATCGCCACTAGATCTCCCGTCCTGTATGCTGTCGCCTTCTTGCGTCTCTTGTTATACGTCCACTTGTCTCGGGCTTGGATCTCTTCGATCCGTCTCTTTGCATCTGTACGCAACTGATCTCGTTCCTCTTGGAACACCGCGGCCTGTTCGTCCTCGATGCTACTGCTCCTCTTTCGCTCTTCCTCTATCTTCCTCTCCGTTGTTTGTTTACCCATTTCACTCTTGTCAGGGGCTTTGATCGTCGTGGCAGCATCGTGACATTTTCGTAGGCTCGGTTCGTAGATGGAAGACGTTAACAACTTACCATCTACCGAGACTATGATCTCTTCTTTTTCGAAGGTCTTCACGTTCATCGTGTCCTCGACAATCCCATCGTCGTCTTCGTCATCCACATCCTCTGTATATCGAATCTTCGTATCGATATTATTGGAGGGATTCCGCACGTGCGACTTCCCTTGTCTTTTCGTTCGCCTTGCGTTGACTCTCTTCGAGTCTATCCGAAAACTTGAAACAACTCTCACACCCGCAACGCTATCCTTCTCAGTAAATTCGCAAATATCATCAACAACATCCTGTTGCTGTTGTTTAGCCAGATTCTTCCTCCTCGTGATGTTCGCTAAGTCCTCCTGCTGGCCGCAAGAATCTGACGAGGACACCATCTCGTGGTCCACTTTGCCAATCACCACGTGTCTTGCCACTATTCTCCGTTCCTCCGACACTTGCTGCACAGCTGCCCGATACTTCTTCAAAACTTCTGCCAACCTTTCTTTATTTTCTTCCAATTGCGACAGTAGCTCAGTTCGTTCGCGACTAGCTACATTAACACGATCTTCTGCTTCGGAACGTTGCCGCAGTGCTTCCTGCAACGAAGCCTGCGTCTCATTCCGTTCTTGCTCCAGTGCCTGTTTCGCTTTAACTGCAACTGCTCTAGCGCATACTGCATCTTCTAACTGGTTCTTCAGCTGTCGTAAAGCTGCTTTACCCGTCGAGTCACCTTTCGATCTCTCCAGCATCGTTTGAGCGTCTCTTAGCAATGCTTTGGTTCTCTTCAAATCTCTTTTTAGCCTATGTTGCATGTCCTTAACGTGTGACAAATCTATCTCACTCGCCTGTGTCTCTACATCTATCTTGAGGACTTCCGGACACTCATCGGGATTTTCGTCCTTTATTCTACTAATAAAAGATTCTCCCCCTTTTATACTTATTTCAACAGTGTCCAAAAAGTCTGCGCCAATAATAAGCGAATGTTGCATCACAGTGTCTGGAACCAAATTGTCGCATTTTGATGCGATGTGTCCGTACTCCCTACATTTGAAGCATTTAGGTCCTCTCGATTTGTTCGGACACTCCGCACACACGTGCTCCGCATCACCGCAATTGTAGCATCGCGCCTTCCTCGCATCTCCAGATCGACCGGGTTCCTTGTTCCTGCTACTCTTCGGCTCCTCAAATTTCGTCCTCATCTCCATATCTCTTTTTATCGCTTCGTAGCGCCTGAAACGCTCTTTTAATTGCTCGATATTCCTGGCTCCGTATGGCACAGTCTTGTTCGCGACCTCGTCGGGAATGCCTTGAATAATGTAGTCTATCAAGGATTGCGTATCAGCCCTTCCTTGTTTTGCAATCCCGCACATGTGATACATGTAATATCGTGATATAATATATTTACAAGGAATGGATGATACAGATGTTAATCGGACAGAGAAAGACGATTGTTGTTCAACCTGAACTATTCACACCAAACGTACAGAAAACAGCACAACTAAATAATTAGATAACGACTCGACTTTCACAAAATGCAATCAATACTCTCTCGGCAACGCCACACGCAAACTCTGTTTCTCGACTGACTCTCTGGCCGTTGTAGCATTCTATTGTCTTTTGCTAGGCACACGTGTTCTGCAGACGCTCGTAGCCAGGGTCACGTAGGTCTTTTCGGCAAGGCTATTTACTTGAAGGACCCGGTAATGCATTGATGGAGCCGACAGCGCCTCGGCTCTCGCGACATTATAGTTAGCTCGACGTTTCTTAGGCCCTTCTCCCCGATGCTACATACATATATTGTTGCAGACTCTCATCTGCTTTCTTCTTTCTATGGGATAACTCGTGATGTATCTGTTGGTCGCTTACTACATTTTCAAACTCATTCCTCAACGCCTTTTTTAGCTTTGCCCAGGACTTCGCGCATCGTTCTTGTCGTACGAAGGCCTGAGCGGAGCCTGCGAGTAATTTCTTAGCATAGGCCACCATGTGGGCATCTGACCAACCCCACACTTCTGCCATTTCCTCGAAGTCTTCCACCCACTGATTTACACTCAGCAGATCATCCCCGCTGAATTTCTCTAATGAGTCTTCTACGTCTTTAAGACTCAACATCGAACCGACGCATACCTTCTGGTGATACTCATCGCGGTCCTGATACACCACTCGCGTGCCTCTCTTGTATTCTCGCGCGCCTTGTTTATCGTCCTCTCCTTCACTTTCGTCGGAGCTCTCTTCTTCCGACGATACATCGTTTCCTTCTAGGGCCGCCTGTAGCCGCGCGCGTAGTTCGGATTTTCTTCCCGTTACCTTCAACCCCAAGCTAACGAGACGCGCTCTCAGCTCTTTCGTCCTCAGCTTCTCGAGGTCTTCCTCTCCCTCTTGACTGCGTTCGGCTCTCTGCTTGCTTCTTAGATCTCGCTGGTTTGTTGGTTCTTCGCCACGCTTCGAATCCTTAGGAGTAGATCGACCAGGTTTGCACGCTCTGTTCAACCTGGCAACCAGCACTGATCTCGCACCGGATATAGGCAGATTCATCTGTGCGAGCTTACTCCTCAGCTCTTCCAGCGTCAAATCCTCTTCACCCGACAATCGTTCGTCTTCAACGTTTGCCATTTTATTCTATTCTTTTCTACTCCCGCACAAATAGCTCCGTTAAATCGTGTCGTTCTCTGTCTTATTCAATCCCGGACGAGCCCCCACTTGTAATATCGGAATATATTAAAGGTGTAATTTTGTCCGATTAATTATAATTTATTAATAATGGATTGAAAATACAGATATTAGTTAGACAGAGAAACGATGTTTGATTAACAGGAAAACTAAATGCAACGCTCGTATTTTTTATATTTTGTAACTCTCTCTCTCTCTCTCTCTCTCTCTCTCTCACTAGCAACTCTAACACTCGACAATTCTAACGACTCTATGCTTCGACGTCTCGATCAACTCTGACCCTCGCCAATGCATTCCTGCTCGGTCGTGCTCGCTCTTGCTCTCGTCCTCTCTCTCTCTCTCTCTCACACACACACACACACACTTTTCGGCCCACATGCTCTGGCCTCTTGATTGCCACTCCTTGAAATATGAAACCGTACTTCTGTTTTGACGCTGTTTATCTTTTCTCGCGTCACTGTTACTAGGCGCTCTTGGATGTAAACAAACTACAAAAAGACGACGTACACGGTGTTTTCTAATTTCAGCCGATCTTCAATCAAAGCTATTCTACGATATTACAGAATTATATTTCCCCCTTTTTAATTAATTATATATATATATATGTCGGGTTTACATTAGAATTAGGGTTAGGGGCGTGAAACGAATCTTCGTTTGGGTTACACGTTGTCGTTATGCAATAGAGAAGACATTGACAAGTGCAAATACGATTATTATAGAACCGGACAAGTAACCGTGGTAGTTAGGTACTCGAGAAACTAATGACAATGATCCTAGGTTCAATAACGAATCCGCGGTCGACGGGATGATAGATGAACGTGCTCACAAAATCTAAGTCGGACGCGTAATATTCACTGGTCGTAAAGGGTTACTCTTTTCATCGATGAAATCGCGAGCGAGAATGACTTTCCCGTTCTGATGATGCCACAGAGGAAAACTATAATGGGGTGTGTCTAAGGACACGAGATCATCGGATTCGTCGAGAAAAGCCTTCGTTCAGAATGTAAGAGAAATTGGCGTTGCTGCTAATTGGTCAATCTCCATATCGGTGGTTAGAAAAAGATGCTAGCCGCCCTCGAGGGAAAGTTGCTAGTGGGAGACGCTGCTCGTTGAAAAATAGGTCTCCCCTATTTTCCCGTAGGTGGGACAAAGACTGTTTGTCTGTTTGAAGGACTTTAGTTGACTAAATCTTAAGATTTATAACGGGCCTTCAGGCTAGCCGAACATGTACTGCGGAGACGCATCGACATCTGGCAATAATCTTACTCGGAGAATAGGCTCTGCGTGTGATGAGCTACAGGACAGAGACCGTTGGAATGTTTACCGTCGCGTGCCGTCACAAATATTTCTTTTAAGGAGGGCTATAGAATTACTCCATACCTTTGTTAGACAAAGCGTTCATCCCTTGGCCGCGACTACGTTAGGCGACGGACTGTCGCCTCGAGCGAAAGCTCACTATCACTAATCTCGAACAATTACAATCGGATTGAACAACTACAATTGTTTAATTACAGCTATAGTAGACTCTAGGTTACAATGTTGCGGGATTATCCAAAATTCCAAAAGCTCCGGTGTTCTTTCATCTCCGACATATATGATAATAGAGTTTATTATGCAGATCTAACAGAGTAACGGTACAAAATGTTACAGAATGATTCAAAGTATTACAAGAGTCTGCGTCAAAATATTTTAACAGATTGATTCGAGCGCTTATTTTGGGGGGTTTTTATATCGTGCTTTCTGTACTGTGTGACACTATCGTGGGGTTTTAGTCGGTAAGTCCGACACTACCCCGACAGTGTCCATGAGGATCTCCCCACGAAAAAAAAGTTCAAGGCTTGAATATTTTTAGAAAAATAATAATTTCACTGATCTTAGTATTAATTTCAGTGATTTCAGTAAAAATAAATGTAATTTTCAGTATTACTAACAATTTGTTTTATCCTCTTCCTACCACATTTTGAAATACAAATTTTTAAACCTAAAGTTCAATCTAACAATGAAGGTCATCATCGAGGTTGATACATGTTCCAGTTTCGAATATACATCAAAAGAAGTATTTCCTTTCTTAAGTTGAGGTCACAATAAGCATCTTCAATCAGCATTTTATTCTTTTGTCTTAATGGTGAAAACAAGTGGTCGAAGAGATAGTACGCATCAAAATATAATACAATATGCTCAAATATACTACACAACCTGCTACAATATACTGCAAGAGTAATTGAGACCGAACACGGAAGACCAGGAACGATAGCGTCATAAGCAGCTTGTTCCTTTTTGTTCTTTATTTGGAGTTTTAGATTTCTTCCCTTACAATAATTAGCTCTTTGTGATCTATCTGTTTCCTCTCCTTTTTCCATCTACTTAGGGACTCATTTTTTGGAATCCACGGACACAGTACGTAATTGATCTTCATCGAGCAATCTTGTCAATACGCATCGTCATTTGCCACTCCCTCATTTGAAGAGATTTGATGATAGTATTCCTATTACGGCATGTATATATTTCATGATATGGAGCAATATCATATGATGGTAATAAAAAGATACATCGAGTTCAGCAGATGTTCATATAGATCAAATTTTTGATATACAAATTTACTATAGTGTTCCAGTGCGACATATGATCAAGTAATTTCACAAAACGTCCTGAGTTAAAAATTTGGCAGGAGTCCCATTTCAGGAATAGGTTATTCAGAACAATAAACTCCATACATTTTAAGGCAGTTCATATGAGATGGTTGTCCCAATAGATTCAAATGCCAATAAGAACATTTTACAGGACTTTCAAATGCAAGTCGAAAATGCATTCATAAGCGGTTGCAAGTTTCATACAGCGATGATTGATTTTAGTCTCCTGTGCAAGCACTAAATATGTTTTCACTTGAAACATTTTTGACTTCAGGTATTCTCAGGTTTTTCTTTGCATATTATCTATAGACAGTCTTGAGTGCAGTAACGTTGGTTTGAAAATTTTGGGTGGATGAGAAACGTAATCGTTGACAATACATCTGTTCGGTTGGAATGTACTTGTTAAGATATAATAAATTAATTGCTTTATTTGCAGTCAACATCCATACATATATATTATACTCTGAAGACATCGATAACCTTCTAACATGCACGCTTGTTGTCAAACAGACTATTCTAGATGCTTCTAACAGCTACCAATAGTCTTTTGTCTCAACTAAGACCTGGGCGTCCTTTGACGCTTACACACACATTCTCATGTACAGTGTAAATGTATCATCTATCTAACAGTACTACCGCACTGATACATTGTATTAATTGTATTGTCACCTATACCGTGACTATAGCCAGTTTTCAATGGTACGATGAGTATTGTAACTCGTACAAGGATGACTGCAACGACATAAAAGAGGAAATGACGGAGTGCGTTTTCTGCAGTCAAAGCAGTGAAGTTTTGTGCTCCTGTTTAGCAACTGGAGGTCAAGTTACGCAAATTGCATTTTTCTGTACAAGAAAATGCAAATACGTCTGTAGTAAATGCCGCATATTTATCGAAAAGTAGGTTGTTCATAAGATTTTCAATTTTCAAATATTTTTGAGGTGTTCATTAGTTCTCTTCAAGAAGTTTTTGCATCTTACAACCTTTTCCATCGATTGCGACCTCACTGCGTATAGGTTTCTTTGTATTACATAAGCAAATGTTTCATTTGTTCGTTTATCCAAATTGAAACTTGATATTATGTTATATTATTGTTGCTATATTACATTGCACAATCCTTGTATTAAGAGAAACAAGTTAAAATTCTGGATATAGTTTCCTTACAGATAAAGCATGATTCTACATTCGAAGTATACAAATATATTCGTTTGTGAAATAAGGAGGATCTCGTCTTCGTGATTAGAAAATTGATGTACTGCATCGCATATCTGACAAAAATAATTCGGTCCATTTCCTTAAGTAAAGTTGTTACAAAACTGTGTGCTATTCACGCGATTATGTGATTTGAGTGCACAAACGAAAAATTGGAATCGTTATAGTTTTCTTCTTTTTATATATGTATCTGTATATAATGCTGCGCGTTTTAAGCGAATCACGTTGTTCATCTTCTTCCCGTTACTGTGTCAAACTTCAAACCGCAAATTTTTTCTTTTATTTTTTACTAATAATTATTTACGAGTCTGCCAAATTATTCAAATTCCCCGCCACATAAATATATATCACAAGTTCAAACCGTTGCTGTGTCATTGTCCAATCTGCATGGAGTTTTCGATGATATGATGACCAATATCTATATCTTTTGATTTGTTATAGATATCTCCAACATATGTCGATATACGATAAATTACAATATAGAAGATAATATATTGTTGGCTAGGAACTTCCTGAATATTCTACAATTCCGTTCAACTAGACGGATTGCATTTCTTTACTGTTTTCTACATTGTATACTGTACAAATATCTTTATGAACTCTATACGTTTTTCTTTATGTTGAGATGTGAATGATATTTAAGGTCGTAGCGTTGCATGTTGCAAATGCTTATATCGCTGCAAAATACATTGTACGGTTTATCGCAAGACCTACTATTTTAGCGAATCCTTTTTTACCAATGAGACTGCTCTCTGCTCTTTCTTGTTTTATATTTTGTAGCACTTCTAAGCAATTACGTTGCTATCTTTCCATTTCTACTAACAAATTTTGTAACTTCTATGACGGTGTAATTGTTTACTGTAATAGCAGAATTCTGTCAATTTCATTATTATTTAAAAATTTTTCCTTGAAGGGACACTTACTTACTTGCAAAATTTAGTGAAAGAATGAAATTTTGTGTAGACTTGTACTCTGTTAGTTTGCTTTCAAAATACCTCAACAGTAATTAATAAAAAATGTAATAGGATTCCTTTTATGACTTTAGATTTTCTTCAATAATTTTCATAATTAATTACAGCGATTTTCCATGTTTTGCGCAACACACATAACTTATAGAGTATAAACTTGTAAAACTTATATAAATATTAAGCATGTCCTGTAATTGTAATGCCAGTCTAAAACATAACCAAGAAAAGTGTATCGAAAAAAAAGAATGGGAAATGTAAATGAACAATGGAAGAAGGTAAGATATTTCTTGTAAATACAACACAACCTCTATACGTAATCTGCTGTTTCAATAATCGTGCTTTTACATATGAGAATCAGTTACGATTAATTGCAACCCGTTAGAATGAAATAATTACATAACCATACAGAATGATTTATGCAGAGACCCGCATCTAAAATCGTCCTGTGTGATGCAAAAAATATTTCTAATTGTTTACTCACAAAATATTGTAAATAAAAGTAAAAGGCAAAATGAAGACTTAAAAACTTAAATACATGGCTTAAGTACTGCATGGACCATATTAATTAGCAATAAAATTAGAAAGATTTGCCGAATGGACATATTGTAAGGTACAAGTTGAATAAATAAATATAAAAAAATATATCTGTAGCGGCACATGAGTTACAGAACGATTCGAATCGAGGGTGACTCATGTTGTTGTTTTGCCTCGGAGTATCAAGACCGTTAGGTTTCAAGTAATGTAAGAACAAATAAACTCCGGACAAAACAATGTCGCCGCTACATACAACCGTCAAACGTAGACGAATTCGAATTTTCTGGTTCTCCCCCGACCAGTATAAATAAACGGACGCAATCACGAGCGAAGGAGTTCATCGAACAGAGTCGAAGAGCATTATTCGTGTAAACAATTATCGAAGTGATCTACAAAGTTTCTCCGAGTATTTATCGGGTATTCATTTCGTAATATATTTTTGTACCAGCCATTCACAATTCGTCTGTAATTTATTTATTTATTTGGAGATATATTTAACGGATTGCGACAGCAATATTTCGCTTTCGTTATTTCGCTCAACCAAATAAAGACTAATCCTCCACATTGGTGACTTCCACGATCTTGAGATAGCGAAATTAATATTGTGAGTCTGAGCGCGTTAAGGATGTCGAAACAATACGACTACGGTTACGATTTTGCAAACCATCCGCGTGCCACCGCTGAAGCAGCAGAAGATCGTATTTTGGTTCTCTCTATTTGAGAGACAGCTCGCGGTGGTGGGGGTCAAGGACGGGAGATCTATTGGCGATCGAAAGGACGCAGGGCGGCCCCAGGCTGAGTCGGTATTGGTGATATTTGTTGACGTTACATTCCCCCGGTGTTAGAGTTAGGCTGGTCCTCCAGACTCTTATTTTCGGCGTAGTATTCCCTTTTGTATGCCCTTTTGGAATCTTACATGCCTTGCTTCGAAGATGATTGAATCGGTGTCTTGAGATAATTCTCGTAATGGTTGTATTTCAGGTGTGGAATATGTGTTTAAAGGTGCGCTAGGAGTCTCTATTAATTTATGGTAGGAGGTTGGCGGGTAGTATAGAAGAGCCGAGGGTGGTGTCCGATGTAAGGATAGGGGAGAACGTCACCATTTCGGTGGTACCAAGGAGTAGGGGGGATGAGGAGAACGACCCCTTCAGGCCCAGTAGGAAGGCCCTGAGGAGCCCTCCGAGCGGTGCTAGGCCCGAGATAGGAGTAATCGAAGATTCGGAGGGTTCCGCTGGGATGGGGGACGGCGACCTCGGTACGCCAGTGACGACGAGAGCACTGGCCTACGCCAAGCTGCTGGCGAGAAGGGTGGTGGATAAAAACTCTGTAGCGAAAAAGGCGAGTGCGACCATGCCTGGCGAAGCGGACGACAGTGTCAGGGATGACACGATGACGAGCGACGCCGTCATATAGACGTCGTGATATCGAGGCCGTGATACCGATATCCTTGTGAAAAAGTTCAGGGTAGACAAGAACAAAGGCGAGGATATCAGGGAGGTAGGGAATATGATGAAAGGTATTCTATCGTCCCTGGAGCAGTGCGGAGAGCACAAGGATAGGAGGAGGAAGAGGAGGAGGGATCCTGTCGATGAAGCGGTCAGTAGGGTGACGGCGGCCAGCGAGGACGGATATTCCAAGAGGGAAGGGATATCGCTGGCCGAGGTGGCGAAGACAGAGGAGCGTAAGAGGCCTCGAAAAGGCGACGTCTCTTATGCGGAGGCCTGGGGGAGTACGTTCAGTAAGGCCAGGATGGAGGAGGAGTATAGTGACGACTCCGAGGTGTAGACGAAGTTCGAAAGGAGGAAAAGGGAAAGGAGAGCTCCCTTATAAAGGAGGCTCCGAAAGCGCGCCCGACGAATAGTCGAGAGGTGGCCCCGGAGGATAGGGCTGAACCGAGGGATGGAAGAAGGAGGGAGGCGCTCCTGGTAAAGGTGGAGGAAGGTTCGGAGTGGCTCCAGGCGTATAAGAAGATACTGGCTGCTAGGAGCACCCTGAAGGGAGCCACGGGGGTCCGAAGAACGAGGGCGGGGCACACCCTGATAGAGTTCGACAGGACGGTGTCGGTGCACGAGGCGGCGATGAGACTGAGAACCGCGTTAAGCGACAGCACGGAGGTGGCCGCGATCGTTAATAGGGCGACGTTGCAGATCAGAAACTGGTGGAAGAGATAAGAGCGCTATGGGGGATCAAGGACAGTGTGAGCGTGGAGGTGAAATCCCTGAAGATGGCACCATGGGGCACGCAGGTCGCGGTGGTGGTCCTCCCTGCTAACGGGGTGCCGAGCGAAGATAGGGATAGGAGGTTGAGGGGCTAACCATAGCCTCAGTTAGGTTGCTTACCGGCGCACGGCGCTGCTACAAGAGCCACATGCTGGGGCACGTGGCAGCGAAATGTACCGTGGTGTGCCCGGATAGGGAACTTTGTAGGAGGTGTGGGAGTACCGAACACGCCATGAAGGACTGCGATAGGGAACCTAGATGCGCGATGTGTTCGGGGCAGGAGGTGATCCGTGCGAAACACATCACCGGTTCGCTGGCGTGCCTGATGGTGCGCCTAGGAGTTAGGAAGTTTAGACGGGGACTCAATTAGAGTCCTACAGATTAACTTAAATAGGTGCAGACTGGCGCAGGACCTGATGATGCAGTACGCGTGTGAAAGCAGGGTGGACATCGTGGTCATCTCTAAGCCCTACAGGCAATTGCCTTATTGGTTTAACGACGAGGGCGGGGATGCATCCGCATGGGTCACCCTGTTTAACGGTAGATACGCGATGAGCGAGACCCTGGTCCAAAAGGCTGGGATCGTAGGAATCAGGGTCGGCGACGCGTTCTGTGTCAGTGGGTACTGTTCCTCGAATACGACTAGGTGCATTTTCGATGCTTTTTTGGGGGGAACTAAACGGGGTTCTGAAGGAGGGGAGGAGAAGCGCACCGGCGCTAATGGTTGCCGGCGACTTTAATGCCAAGTCTAGAGTGTGGGGTGGCATCAGGACCGAACGGAGGGGGCATGCCTGTTGAACGTGATCACGAAGCGCGGGTTGGTACTGATTAGGACGACGGGGAACTATTCCTTCCTGAGGAATGGAAGGACTAGCTTCCCGGATGTGTTGTGTATCGATCGACGTATGAGGCTGAGTTGGAGGAGGAGTGCCGTCTTGGATTGGTACTCAGCCTCTGACCATTTTTATATACTACACGCATTTACGAGCAGCGTTAGGAGGGCGGTTGGCGGGGCGTTCGTGTACTCGACGAAGCAGATCGATGCGGATAGCTTTGTGAGCAAATTCGACGTTGTCTACGCGGAGCACGTTTTAAAAAGCGACGAGTCGGCATGCGGCGAAAGGCTACAGAATACCTTGGAGCGCAAGTGTGCCGAGACATTGAGGAAGAAGTTCACGTCGCGGGCGAAAAGACGAGCCAATTACTGGTGGAACAGCGAGCCAGCCACGTTAAGGAGCGCAATGTGCGGGAGCAGAAGAAGAGGACAACGAGCGGTGGCGGCTCGCAGGGGTTCTGTGCCACTTTAGACCAGGATCCGTGGGGCAGGCCGTATCGAGTGGTGAGGAGCAGATCGGTGCGGTCGGCACCATCCGAGCCCCTAGGAGGTGACAAGGTGGCGAGTATCCTGGACAACCTCTTCGTTACCGGGCAGCAACCGCGACCGGGTAGGCAAGGAATCGGACTAGCCCCACCTGCGGTACTCGACGGAGCCGATGATCTGCGGATAGACGAGGAAGGTTTAAAGATGGCTGTCGGGAAATGCGATCCTAGGAAGGCTGCAGGGGTGGATGGGATCCCCGGTACTTTAGTCAGACTGTTGGCGGAACGAAGACCGAGGGTGTTCCTAGCTGTGCTCAATGGAGTTAACAACTGCAGTAGCATACCGGCAGTATGAAAGGTGGCTAGGGTGGTGCTGATACCCAAGCCCAACAGAGACCCGACACTGTCGTCAGCTTACAGGCCGATCAGTATACTGCCGGCATTGAGCAAGGTCTGGGAGCACACACTGAAGATACTCATCGAGAGGAGCATCGAGCGAGATCCCTTCCACAAGCACCAGATTGGCTTCAGGAGGAGGAAGGGAACCCTCGAAGCCCTGAACAGGACGGTCGCGGTTGCAGAGGACTGCAGAAGAAAGGGCCTGGTATGCGTTCTGGTCGTCCTTGACGTGAAGAACGCGTTCAATACGCTGAGGCTGCAGAATATTCTGGAGGAAGCGCGAAGGAGGCGGTTGCCAGGACGACTTCAGGGGTTGATCGGAGATTACCTGGCCGATAGGAGGATCATGGCGCACTGCCGGGGCGGCATCGTAAGGAGGAAGGTCGGTGCGGGGGTGTACGACGGAATTTTGGAGACCGGGAGAAGGACATCGAAGCCGTGGCGTTTGCCGACGACCTGGCGGTACTCCTTAAGGCCAGGGAGTTCCTTGGCATCCAGGACAGGATAAGGGCGGTCATCAGTACGGCCACTAGTTGGTGCAGCGACGTGGGACTTCATCTGGCAAGAGAGAAGACGGAGGTTATCCTCCTAACCAGGAAGAGGATACCGACGAGTTTTAACTACGACGTGGGGGACGGGGGGGGGAGATCTCCACTAGCAAGACAGTGAAGTACTTGGGAGTTTGGTTGGATATTGCTAGGGGGTTCTCCCCCCACCTCGAATCGGCCTGTGACAAGGCGGAACGGTTCTTGGGTGCCATACGAGGCCTGCTCCCCAACGTGAATGGGCCTAGGGACGCGGTCCGAAGGCTCTATTATGGGGTATGGGAGTTGGTGGTCCTGTATGGTGCACCTATATGGGCCTCATCCCTGGACAAGTTGAAGAACAGGAATATCATCAAGAGGGCACAGAGGGCGGCGATGATCCGTACGTCTACCGCCTACCGTATAGTGTCGCATGGAGCCTTGTGCGTGGTGACGGGTAACATGTCCACACACATCAAGGCGTGGTTGCGGTGGAAGCAGTACGGCGTGAAGAGGAGGATCGTCGGGAATGCAGAGGGAACGGAGCTGGCATAGTACGAGGAGATGGAGAGGCTGAAGACCGAAGAAGAGGACAGATGGAGGGTGGAATCCCTACAATTCCACAATCGCTACAGCTGGACTAAGAGATTGATAGAGGATCCGTTGATCTTCTACAGAACGAAGAGGGGCGTCAATTACCACGTCATGCAGATTCTCACTGGACACGGTATCTTCAATTGGTACCGTCACAGGATGGGGAAAGAGAGGCACACGGGATTGCGGAGCCACCGTGGACGATGCCGAACATGTGCTGTTCTGGTGCCCTAGATGGACTGGGGAGCGCGCGGAGTTGGAGGCCGAGATAGGAGAAGAATGTAGAATAAAGAACCGGATCGTGGAGAAGCTGGCTGCCGAGGAGCGGCTATGGCTGAAATTTAGCAATATGTGTACTAAGGTCATGACAAACTGGCTTAACAAGGAGAGGGAGGTGGAGGCTCTGCGGAGAAGAGAAAGCAGGAGGAGAAAAGTATAGCGTAGAAGATTGCCGATGAAGATGGCTACGCGTAAGTAGAGGCCAACCCGAAGTAATGTCGAATGATTGTACCGGGTTGGTACCTCGAGTACCTCAATGCAGTGAATAGGAGGAGGAGTTTTTAGTGGGTATGGCGACGTCATCTGCCGAGACCCACATAACTCAGTGACGCGAGTCCCTGGGTATGCGTAACAGCATTTTCCCCTCCTCACAAAAAAAAAGGTATCTCTGTTGGTCTAGAGTCGGCTCGAGACGTGGAGGTGGACGGACGTGTTTTGGATCGTTGCCGCCAACGGCATATATTTTCGTATATTTTTAGTGCATAATGAGTCGTGTGTGATCGTATAATAATAATAAGATAAAGTGTATTGAGAGCTCCTAATAGTGTTATTGTGGGGGGTGTTCTACATATTTGATATAAGTATAATAAATAACAGATAACACGTTACGACAAAAAAGACAATAACATACTATCAAATACTGAAAACGAAGCAGTGGACTATTAGTGGACAATAAGGAGTCGTAGTTGCATTATAGTTGTGTGGCGGATGAAAAGGGAGTTGTGCGTTTCGTCCCGGGACTCCGGTGGACTCGTCAGTAAGGCTATGCCCGGTAGTCCCTGCCTTAGACGTAGAAGGAGTCTCGCTAGGTGCGGTATTTGTATCAATCGCTCGTATATTCGACCGCTAGCGAGTTAGACAGACTCGTTGTCGTCGTAGCCCTCTAGTGTTGGCGGTTGGTACCAGCGGATCGCCCGGGAGGTGTTGCGCCGTGTTGATGCCTCGACCTGTCTGCGTCCATTTGATACCGATTCGCCACAGTTGTATTATAGTAATTAAATGGGGCATTTTAACCGTATATAATTACTAGTATTGTTAAAGGAAACGTAATGGTTAAGTTGAGGTTATAGCGGTTATATTGGCGGTACAAGCGGGGTATGTTATGATAAATATGAAGCGATTGAGAAGTTTTTCTGTGGCTACGATGCATAGATAATAAAGATATTTTATCATATAAATGTGCAGGTGGAAGGATTATTTATTCGATAAGCAATCCAGTTTAAGGATAAGATGTGCGAAAAGTTGGGATTTCAGAATTAGTTGGAATAGGAAGGCAGACACGGGATAGGTTATGTTCCTCGTAGCGTGTGTAAAATTAAGTAATATTATGATATAATGATAAATAGTTGCCGTGTTAAGGATGTAGTTGTTTATTATGGCTGAGCTCGAAGGTTCTAGTGGAGGAAATCCAATATCGGTACGTGCTTGGAGCGCGAGCGTTGACGGGTGATTACCTACAAATAAGAATCAGATGGGTAGTGTTATTTATTTAGGTAGTACATGTGCCTATATGCGTTTTGTTATCTTAAATTTTCAGTGTAAGCATAAGAATGATTGTACTATCCCTTAAGAGGTAGATAATGCCAACCGATGAGGATGTAGTGTAGCGAAGGAGGTTTCGAGACCTGTCAACAAGGATGGAATATGATTAATATGACAGGGGGTTTACAATAATTATTACAATAATTATATTAAATTGACATTGAGATGGATTCCTCTAGCCTAGACTGTGTAGCTATGTATATTTATAGCAAGTTACTTCTCTAGATTAAGTGACTTGTACTTATAAAGATGGCTACGTTAAGTGGTTTGTATTTTTATATTATAAGTAATTGAGTGGAACTCAACTGTTTCTGTGAAGCAGTGTGTATACTGCGAAGGAGGTGGCGATACCTAAAATAGGTAAAAACGAGGATTATGGGGATAGGTTGCTACCTTACTTTTATTAAGTTAATATGAAATGGTGCCTTATAAGGTTAGCTGGTAGCTATTTAATATGTGATGGGTTTTTTACAACGATTGACTAGTGCTAAGTGTTTTGTATTCTTATTTACTATAAGCGAATGAGATAGTTTAAGTGCTTTGTATTCTTATTTATTATAAGCCAGTGAGAGGGATGTACCTGTTGTATGAAGTAGTGATTACTGCGAAGGAGGTGCGATACCTGTAAATAAATACAGAATAAAGAGTATTGGGACAGATGGTTTCATACGGCATATATTAAATTGAAGTGAGATGGTGTTTTTCTTTAAACCCGGGGGGGGGGGGAGATATTTTATTTTATTTTATTTTACTTTACTTTACTTTATTATATATATATATATTAGGCAATTTTCCTTGTTTAGTGCTTGTTTATTGTTCAGTTCTTGTTTAGTGCTTGCATTACTTATGTCGATTCATTTTAAGTGCTTTTTCCTTTTTGTTTTTTTTTACTATTTACATTTTGCTTTTTACTTTTTACTTTTTCTTATTATAAGCAAATGAGGGGGACATATCTGCTTCTGCGAAGTAGAAAATAAGGTTGACACTTGCATAGACTTTGCGTTGCAGGATTGATACCTATGATAATAAAATGAGAATGAATCTAGTGGGTATATCAGTTGGCGAGGAAGCCGGGTACTTACTGCCTACTGCTCATAAGAACTTGTAAGAAATTATTAGGAGTTAACGTGTGGGGTCATAATACCGGTAATTAGAGATGAGATACCGGGGGATGTGAGATGGTGCGCCGTTTGTAGACAATGACGGAGGAGAGGGACATGCCACGCGCAGCCGAGTTGCTAGTGGTTAGGCGGATCGCGTAAGTACCTTTTCGTATGTTTCTTCATTGGATACAATGAACGAAGGAGGATTAAAATGGCATGAGAATAGACGCACTGTTACGCCTCGATGCCGATGCAAGTTAGTAAAAGTTGTCAACAATTATCAATTGGTAATCGGGAAATTATCAATTGGTAATTGGTAATTGACGCAGTATATGATCACACACGACGAGGTACATTTGTTTGTTAGATGTTTGTACTCGTAGGGCCGCGACACTTTACGGTCGCGCGATGCGTAATATTTAATTAAGACATGCACGTGGGAGGCATTTAATGCCATCTTGCCCGTTGAAACGCTAGGAAGCACGCGCTAGCGTGCGTGACGCGCATGAGATGTGGTTCGCTGTGAGGTGGTATGGTGATAGGTGCGTAAGGAACTACTCTTGGTGTTTTTAACGAACAATAGTTTATTTAGAACTAATCAACAATCAGAGTTAACAATTAACAATTAACAATTACACTTAACAGACAATTGGTAACAACTAACAAATAACGATAGACACCGAGAGATCATTCGACGCGTTGCTATGCAAATAATACCGAGGAGTTACACATTTAATGGCGTAAGACAGACTGCCTGTGCTTTTGTTTCGGATCGCGCAGATTCTTCCCTTCGTAGCCCATCGATATCGTAGCCCAGTGCTGGCACGTGTATGCTCTTCCGAGAATTCGGCGGAAAGAGTGTGAAGATATCGATGGTTCATTGGGCACGTCGGTGTTGCGCTTTGGCGGCGTCGCGCTTTGTATCCGGAGCCGTTGAAAAGTTCCGTGGCCCGTGCCGCCACAGCTGCGTCGCCATGTGGCGTCGCCACCTCACAGGCGGGTGTAGAGAACATATGGTCGGCTCGGCGTAAGCCCCTATTACGAAGAAATAAAGTCGGGTCGACGAGAGTTCTATTTAGATATCTTTTCATTATTTTATCGAATTATGCTGCTCGAGCCGGGATCCCTTTTGTAAATAAGAAGCAAATGAATGATGGTTAGCTGCGTGGCGTGGAGATATAATGGAGTTGTGTGACGACTAATAGGAGAACGCAACTGGAGGTGCATTTATTTAATTATTTATTTATTTGTTTATAAACCGTTATTGGTTATTTATTATTAGTTATTAACTACTTAGTGATATGATTTTTAGTATTCCTTAGGCATTACTGGTTATTATTTAATTATTAGTCGTTCACGTAACTGATTATTTTATTGATTAGTGATTATTATTAGTACGATTATGGGAGGCTTGGTTGACGATTTGGCGACTTTTTGGTCTACGAGTGGATATATTTGGACGGTTTTGAGCAAGGTTGTTGACGACTATGGCTATTTCCACGGACTTGAACACAAGTTAACAATATGGATAAGTTGAATAAAGAGAAAACAATTACGGCGCCTCCAGGTTTCGGAACCTCCAGACCCCGTCGGTGATTCGAGTAGAGTGCCAGGCTCGACCCGACGGTCATCATACGACTGGGCGAACGACGAGAGGAAGGTCGGTTCCAGGACCTCCTCTCGTTCGGTAAATACGACCGGGGACCATAATAGCTGCAAGGAGAGCGACGGTGAAGTCGCGAATGGCGGCGCGAAGATGAGTGGAGGGAGTAAAGGAAGTTCTCGATCACCCAAGAAGAACACAAAACTCCTTGAGTTTAGAGACGACTTCAGCGAAGGAATGGAAAAGAAGGACCTGGGCATCCAGAGTATAAGTAGCGGTAGGGCGCTACCGAGAGTGACGGTGATTGCAACAGGAAGAGGTAGTTTCCTGGTTCCCGTAATGAGAGGAGTTAAAGGTGAGAAAAGCACCTCTATGGTAACGTGATCCAGTATCGCCGCGAAAGCAACGAGTGAAACAGCAACGAGGGTAGCGTCTCCGAAGGGGCGGAAAGCAGCTGTAACGCCACGTCGATCACAGGAAAATTGAAAAGGCTGAGAGAGACGCAAATGAAATCGGTGTCGAAAGTTGCAAGGAGGGTCGAGAAAACCCCGGAACAAAAGGTGGAGGAGTGCGTGATGGTCAAGCCTGTCGAGATCGAGGAGATGGTAGAGCTCATGAAGGGAGCCTACGAGGATCTGAAAAAGGCGGTAAGAAGACTACACCTCATCTCCAAGAAGGATCCGAAAATTCATGAGCTTACTTCCGCGGCTAATAGCAAGGCTGATGAAGTATGGGGCAAGCTTATGACGATGGTACACAAGAAAGGAAGGAGAGGTAGGGGAAGAGTGGAGAGACCTGAGGAAGTAGGGGTATTCACACAAACCTCTCCTCTGTTGGAGGAGATAGGAAGGGGAAACGGGGACAGCAGAAGAGGGTTGTCCTCAGAATCCAGAAACAAAAGGAAGACGGTCTCTCCGCTGGAAATCAAAGACAAGGAGTATAACAAGAGAATATGAAGAGGCGATACCTCTTATGCAGAGGTATGCGATTCAAAGAGGAGGGGTGCTATGGACACCAGATATGTTGAATCCTGCGAATCCGGGGACGAGTGGATGGTCCAAAGGAGCAGGAGGGGGAAACGTAGGATACAGGAAAAGGGAAGAAATGACAAAGAGGACCGCGGACCACCGCCGCTGACGTCTACCGAGAACCGAGGGCCGAAGATGCTGAGAGCCCGTAGAAGGCCCGAGGCCATCCTTATCAAAGTAGGAGAGGGTAAGGATTGGCTTCAAACATATAAAGAGCTTACGGCGGCGAAGGATGTCCTTAAGGAAAGCTCGGGCATTCGTAAAACAAGAGCGGGGGACATCCTTATACAAATGAGGGCGGACTGCGAGGTGAAAGTCGCTACCAATATGATAAATGAGATTATTGGCAATAAGGTGCGAGCGACGCCCTTACAAGACAAGGTGTCGGTGGAGATAAAGGAAGTGGGTCCGCTGGTGAGTAAGGAGGAGCTCGTGGAATCCTTGTAGAAAGAGCTTAAAATCATAGATATCGGGGAACTGGAAGTTATGGCGATGAGAAGGGCGCCGTGGGGCACGCAATCAGCGATCGTTGTTCTGCCAAAAGCGTACATCGATAAAGGCGGCGACAATATTAAGATTAGGACGGGCCTAACAATAGCCACAGTCAGGGTGTTGCCCATTGTGACAAAGTGCTATAGATGTCACATGTTCGGGTATACTTCAAACAAGTGTAAGGCTGTGAGCCCCGGAAGGGAGGTCTGTAGGAAGTGCGGAGGAAGGGGTCCCTTCCCACACGATAGCAGCGTGCCCAAATTTACCGTGCTGCGCGATATGTAGCAAGGAGACGGGTGTTAGGTTTGACCATGTGACGGGGTCCCTGACGTGCCCCGGTTACAGGAGAATGTTACGACAGGGAAGACAAGGGAGGAGATGAAAATCCTCCAGATTAACCTAAACAGATGTAGGATGGCGCAGGATCTAATGTGCCAGAACGCGATCGAGGCCAGACCGGATGTGGTAATATCCGAACCGTACAGGCAGCTACCTTACTGGTATAACGATACTAAGGGTGCTGCGTCGATTTGGGTCACGCAAAAAAACGAGCACCGAATGAAACGCTTTTCTACAGGAAGGACTGGCTAGTGGGTATTGGTGTAGGTGATATCCTCTGTTTCAGTGGTTATTGCTCCCCCAATATCAAGATTGAGGAATACATGACGTACATAAACAAGCTTGCATCGGAGATAAGGAAAGGTGTAAGCAGAAACAAGAAAGTGATTGTGGCTGGCGACTTCAACGCTAAGTCCATGTGCTGGGGAGGACAAACCACGGACAAGCGAGGAAGAATTTTGATGGAACCCTGTGCGGTTACGGCGTGTTCCCTATAATGCTGGACGATAAATGCACGTTTTATAGGAATGGAAGGACGAGTTGCCCTGACATAATCAGTGCAACAAACATGGTTAACGACCTCCACGTAAGGAACAAGGTTTTAAATGCTTTCACAGCATTGGATCACCTATACATATCTCATACGTTTAAAACGAGGACCGTAAGTGATCGAACTAAATTTTTTAAATATGTGACGAAGGGTCTTGCACCCGACATATTTTTAGCTAAATTTGACGAGATCGCTAACGTACAGAATTTTAATACGACGGACGACGCGGACAAGGCTTAACTGCTGCAGAAATGTATGGTGGAAACTTGTGACAAGATACTGAAGAAGGTGAGCTGTACGACAAACAAGAAGTACAGCAATCACTGGTGGAATGAGACGATCGCAGAACTGAGAACTCAGGATCACAAAGCATTGAGGAAAATAACTAGAGCAAGGAGGAAGGAGGACAGTGGGATCAAAGCCCTTATTAGTAACTATAAGGGGCTAAGAAGGCAGCTGAAGAAAAAAATAGCTGGAAGTAAAAAGAGAGCCTGGGCCGGATTCTGTGAGATACTAGAAAGGGACCCGTGGGGAAAGCCGTATCGCACGATTATGAATAGATGTGGCAAGAAAGGGCTTCCAAATGACATGCCTGTTAACAAGGTGAAAGAAATTTTAAAAGGCTTGTTCATTATTGGACGCAGATCGGAGCTAAGGGAGGTCGAAGAGCATGACAGGGAGGATATCACCTATAACATGAAGCAGCTTGAGGACGAAGATGTTAAGGAAATCATTGGAAGAATAAATGGAAAGAAGGCGGTGGGAATAGATGGGGTCCCAGGTGATATTGTTAAGCTGCTAGTAAACAACCGAACAGAGCTTATCACTAAGGTGATTAACAGTATTACGGACTCTGGTAGGATCCTGGGATGCTGTAAAACAGCGAGAGTAATATTGCCCAGTAAACCGGGTAGGGAACCTAAGCTCCCTAATGCATACCGCCCAATAAGCGTACTTCCGGCCTTGAGGAAAGTGTGGGAGAAATGTCTCAAGTTGATTATCGAACGATGTATGGGGGTGGACTCATTTCATAGGGGACAATATGGGTTCAGGAGAAGAAGGAGTACAGTGGACGCGATTACACAGGTGATTAAATTCGCGTCATGATTGACACGAATAGGAAATTTGGCAAGCACATTGCCTCGGTGTGCGATAAAGCGGGCATCAAGATAGGAGCATTACGAGCAATCTTACCGAATATTAAGGGTCCGCCTGGTTTGGCAAGAAGGCTATACTACAGCGTGTGGGAATCCATAATAGCATACGGTGCGCCTGTGTGGGCTGATGCGATGAAGTACGAGAAAAACAAGATCATAAAAAGGGCTCAACGAACTGCCCTGTGCATCACATCCACGGCCTACCGCACCGTATCCCTCGCTGCGCTTTGTGTATTGACCGGGAACTTACCAATCTACATTAAAGTGCGAATGTTGAAGGGGATATATGAGAGAAAGAATATCTATAAGACCCTAGCTGTTGGAGAGGAGGTGATTGAGAGGCATGCGGAAAAGAAAGAAGATCTGGAAGAAGTAAAGAAGAAGGCCTCAACGGAGTGCCAGGCGGAATGAAGCATGTATAATAAGGATAATGTGACCAGGAGATTAATAAGTAATGCGACCATATTCGCCAGGAATAGAAGAGACATCGATCACTTCACGATGCAAATGCACACGGGACACGGCATCTTCAACAGCTACCGTAAGAGGATCGGTAAGGAGGTCGACACGAAGTGTTGGGACTGTGGAGACCCGAATGATGACGCCAAGCATGTCTTATTTGCGTGCCCTAAATGGATCGACAGAAGAATCGAGTTGGAGAACTTCTTGGGTGTCAGGATAAGCGTGGGCAACTTGGTGGACACTGTAGTCACCAGGGATGAATACTGGAGGAAGTTCAGAGAGTTCTGTAAGGGCATATTGAGATATAGAAGGGATATGGAGAAGGCGATGGAGTCAGCGAATAGGAGGGGCGGCACCAGTACGCGACGATAATATGCGGCGACCCGGTTCAGGACAACTCTGATGAATGCTGATCGGCTCTGCTGGCGTTGTCCGTGTCTAATAAATCAGAGGAAAGAGGAGGGGTTTTTAGTGGGTATGACGATGTCATCTGGAGTCTCACATAACCTGGTAACGCGGGTCACTGGGTATGCGTAAATGCATTTTCTCCTCCTCGCGCGCGTAAAAAAAAGAAAAGAAAAAAAGGCGGCCCCGGGTTAAAGCTGCATCCGAAGTTTCTTGGACGTATCGAGTGGTAAAAGTCCTGCGAAATGACCGGTACATAGTGCAGCGAGAGGGCGAGCACGAAAGGCCACGTACAACTTCCACGGCAGCCGATCACATGAAGTGGTGGAATGTTGACGATAGTGATGTAAGTACGAGCAGCGATGATGAGCACATCTGAGGGCAGATGTGATTGTCAGGAAAGGCCGAATGTAATATCGTAAAGCAATTTAAATTAGAGGTCGGTTGAAATTAGAAAAAACCGTGTACGTCGTCCTTCTGTGGCTCGTTTACATTTAAGAGCGCCTATGTGACTAAAGTCACCTAGTTCTTACAGAGATGTGAGAAAAACATCAAACAACGTTAAATCAGAAAGACGGTTTCCTGTTTCAAAGTGGGACGACCGGAAGGTCAGAGTTTACAATTATTTACATAAAACTTGCGAATATCTTCTCATTTTATAAACCTTTATGTATAAAAACTCTATCCACGTTAAATCTATCTCTTTTTATAGAAACTTAATATAGAAAGTTAGTTTTCTGGATAGAAAAATTAAAACTTTAAGTAAATTCCTGTACAACGCGCAATCTACTGCGTCCCGGATACGAATGATGAGTGAACATTATCGAACTCTACGACGACCGCTTACATAGTGACGACGACGGATTAGTATTGCTCAGTGATGGGCTACGCTTCGAGCCTATAGGCGGTATCTTTACGCAATCACTGTGTAAAAGTCATTTCGTGGCATGCCCCCCTCACTCCTGCGCCAACCATTTACTCAGCCCCACAGGACCTAAAAGTAGGCCACCGTCCTGTTGTTACCATCCTGTAAAAGTAGGTCCTGTTTTGCGAACAAGTTTTCAGGACAGGAAAAGAAAGAAAAGACAATATCGTATAAAAGTACCGCTTTTGAGCGGCTTAAATTAAATTATAAACTGTAATGTTAAAAATGTAAACCCAACACAAAATATGGTATGACTACGTCGTACCGTCGCGTAGCGGTACTTTTACCAAAACCACTTTCAAACTGAAATTCGTTGTTTATTGTGACATATATAATTTATATTTTTCTTGGGCAATAAACATTATATATATCGGAGATGAGAGGACACCGGGGCTTTCCCCTTGGAATTCTTCGGAAAACCATCAATATTTTAGTCTCTATAATTTAACTCGATTCTAATTGCCTGAGGTTTATGATCGTGAGCTTGGACTCTAGGCGACAACAAGTCGCTGAACGTTTTTACCTAACATAGGGATGGAGAAATTCTATAGCTCTCCTTAAAAAAAATAGTTGTAGTGGCAAGCGACAGTAAACATTCCAACGGTTTCTGTTCCGCGGCTCGCCACACAAAGACCCTATTCTTCGGGCAAGATGATTACCAGATGTCGATGCATCTCCACAGTACATGTTCAGCTAGCCTGAGGACCCGTCTTTATTCTAACAGTCCCTAAATCTACCACCTGCTATGGGAAGATACAGGAAATCTGCATTTCTCACGAACGATGCTTCTCAAGCGCGGTTGGCATCCTTCTTCAACCACCAACATAGAAATTAACCAATTAACAGCAACGTCACTTGTCCTCACTTTCCGGACGAAGGCTTTTCTCGACGAATCCGATGATCTCGTATCCTTAGACACGCCCCATTATAGTTCTCTGCAGCATCGTCGCGACGGAAAGTCATTCTCTCGTGAGGTCGCATTAGCGAGTTACACAGCATCTTTACGTTCGGTGAATATTCTACGTTTTAACAGAGAGTTAGTTCAGTAATACTTGTACCGTAGACAAGCAAGTTGAGTACAACTTGGACTTTGGAAGAAAGCGCATTTTTGTTATTCCGTTGACCGCGGTTTCTTTATTGAACCTAAGATCATTGTCATTAGCGTCTCGAGTATCTAATTATCACGACTATTTATCAAATTCTGTAATAATTATATTTGCACTAGTAAATATCTTCTCTATTGCATAACAACAATGTCTAATCCAAATGAAGATTCGCTTCACGCCCCTAACCTTAATCATAATGTGAACCCGACATATATGTCGGAGATAAGAGGACACCGGTGCCTTCCCTCTGAAACCTCGGGAAAATCCATAAAAACATTGTAATTAATATCTACAGTTGTAATTAAACGATTTGCCGTCATTCTACCCAATTGTATTTGTTTGAGACTTGTGACAAAGAGCTTGGGCTCAAGGCGACAATTAGTCGCCGAACGTAGCCGCGGTCAACGAGACGAACCCTCCGTCTAACAAAAGCATTGAGTAACCCTATAGCTCTCCTTAAAAGAAAGATTTGTAGCGGCACGTGGCATTAAACATTCCAACGGTTTCTGTCCCGTAGCTCGACACACGCAGACCCTATTCTTCGAGTAAGATCATTGCCAGATGTCGATGCGTCTCCGCAGTACATGTTCGGCTAGCCCGAGGGCCCGTTATAAATCTTAAGGTTTAGTTAACTAAAGTCCTTCAAACAGACAAACAGTCTTTGTCCCAACTACGGGAAGATAGGGGAGACATATTTTTCAACGAGCGGCGTTTCCCACTAGCAACTTTCCCTCGAGGGCGGCTAGCATCTTTTTCTAACCACCGATATGGAGATTGACCAATTAGCAGCAACGTCAATTTCCCTTACTTCCTAAACGAAGGCTTTCCTCGACGAATCCGATGATCTCGTGTCCTTAGACACACCCCATTATAGTTTTCCTCTGTGGCATCATCGGGACGGGAAAGTCATTCTCTCGCGCGATCTCATTGATTAAAGAGTAGCATCTTCGCGATCAGTGATTATTTCACGTTTTACTAACAAAGAATCAGACTTAGACTTTGTGAGTACGTTCTTTTGTCATCCCGTTGGCCGCGGATTCGTTATTGAGCCTGAGACCATCGTCACTAGTGTCGCGAGTGCCAAACCGCCGTGATCAATTGTCAAGACTGTAATAATTCTATCATTGGAATAAACTACACCTGTGTGTACCGTACCAATGGCTAATTCTCGTGAAGATTCATTTGACGCCCACAACCCTACTCCCAGTGCTAATCCGACATATATATATATGTAAATTCTATAGAGTTTAGAATACTAGCCGACGGTTTGACTTTCCCTGTGTTTACTGCAAGTCGGTCGAACGATATAAATAGAGAGGGACGGGGACTTAGGATAGAGAATAAAACAGGACTTCGAGAAGCGAAGATTGAACAAAGAAAAAAAGAAAAAGAAGCAAGTTAAGAGCTAGAAGGAGAAAGAGAAGAGGGATTAGAAGCGAAGAGTTCTGTGGAGATACGGAAGAAGACTTAGAAAATCGATTCTTGAGTTTTCACGAATCGATCGCCTCATTTCCAAAAACATTTCGTTACATATACATATATGTCGGGTAAGCGTTAGGTTTAGAGGCGTGTCGGAGCGGTCTAGGATGGGTGACCGCTCCGTGAGGTGTTGACGAAAGAAGGAAGGAGGCGCACCGAAGCCATTTTTCCGGGAACATCCAAGGAGCACGAGGCAGGCAGAAGCCCCCGGGACGCAGGACTACCCTGGGAAAACACCGATGGATCTGATATTTCTTATAGTCGGGTGGCGGCTGGCCGGTGCCCGCGACACTAGCCAGTTCGCCGATCCGGTGCGGAAATTTCGGAGAAGTTGGTGGCCCCCACGGAGTCCTGTGAGCATCCCGACGGATCTGATATTCTCTCATAGACGGATGGCAGCTGGCGGTGTCCGCGGCACCTGCCAGTGCGCCGATCCGGTGCGGAGAATTTTCGGAGAAGTTAGTGGGCCCCACGCCTGCCAAGACCACGTCGAACCAGGAAGAGGCGTCAGGGGACGGGGTCCCAGGATGACGCAGCAGGAGCGAGGCGCTGGGGGGCGTGGTTCCCCCCCAGCGGTCCAAGAAGAGCAGGACGCCTCCCTTCGACAAAGAAGGAGAGATAGACGCCCGGGGGCAACCGGAGTAATTCGGGAGAGATCCCGGGTGCATCTCGACTCAGGCGTCAGGACAGGCCACCGTGGAGGTTTTAGCCGGTAAGAATCCGGCACTACCCAGCGCCCTCTCCCCGGAGGGGCGCGGGGTGCCTATGAAGGTTTCCTCCACGAAAAAAAAAAAAAAAAAAAAAGGTTTAGAGGCGTGTAACGAATCTTTATTCGGACTAGCCATCGTTGTTGTACAATAGAGATTATATTTACTGGTATAAATATTGATTTTTACAAAGTTTGACAAATAACCGTGGTGATTAAACACTCGAGATATTAAAGACAATGTTCTTAGGTTCAATAACGAATCCACGGTCAACCGGGTAACTCTTTGTCAAACGTAGAATATATTTTGAAGCACAAAGTAACGTTTGCTGTGACGCTTGGTATAATACCGCACGTAAAGACGATGTGCAAACTCTCCAAGGTGATCGCAAGAATAAAAGACTGATGGAAATTTTCCTCTCCTTACGATCGCGTTTGTTCGTTGCATATTGGCCGGGGATATCAACAAAATTCCAGCCGCCGTTGCTAGGCAGACCCGCGTAGAGCCGACATTGCTCCTGCCCGGGGTTTGATTGTTAACACAACATGTGTCCCACAATATTGGCACTTCTCTGTTAGGCAAGAACGTTCATCGCGTCACCGTGGCTACGTTCGGCGACCAGTTGTGTCACCTCGAGGCCAAGCCAGTGTCACAAATCTCGGCCAAACATAATCGGATTTGTGAAGGATTGGTCGATGAATGGTTGAGTGAAATAACGAGAGCGAAATATTGCTGTCTCAGTCCGTCAAATATATTGTAGTATCGTGGAAATTAAGATATAAATTTTTTCCTGATTACTTACAATTTATTAATAATGAATTGAATATACAGGTATTAATTGGACAGAGAACGATGTTTGTTTAACTGAAACTAAATGCGATGCTCGTATCTATCTCAAATAACTTTACAGTTACTTGGCAACTCTCGTCACAACGAATCTAACACGCGCGCGCGCACACACACACACACACACACACACACACACTCTCTCTCTCTCTCCCTCTCTCCCTCCCTCCCTCCCTCCCTCCCTCCCTCTTTAGCAACTCTGACACTCGATCAATTCTCTCAACTCTACTCTCCGACGTCTCGATCAACTCTGACTTTCGCAATCCACTCACTTTTCAACTCGCATACTCTGACCTCTCGTTGTTTATTGTTTTTCTCACATCACTGTAAGAACTACGTGACTTTAGTCACATAAGCGCTCTTAAATGTAAACGAACCACAGAAAGACGACGTACACGGCTTTTTCTAATTTCAACCGACCTCTAATTCAAATTACTTTACGATAATACAATATTGTGAGTAAATAAATAAATAAATAACTAAATTATTCACAGCCTAATTCGCGAATCGTTGGTACAAATACAAGTCGCGGAATAAATACTCGATAAATACTCGGAGAAACTCTGCAGATACACTTCGATACTCGTTTATACTCGTTGATGCTCTTCGATACTGTTCGATACTCTCTCGCTCTCGATCGCGTCCGTTCATTTATACTGGTCGGGAAAGAACCGGAAAATTCGAATTCGTCTACGTTTGACGGTTGCATGTAGCGGCGACGTTATTTTGCCCGGAGTTTATTTGTTCTTACATTACTTGTAACCTAACGGTCTTGATACTCCGAGGCAAAACAACAACAGGATTTGAATTGTCCTCTGACTCGTGTGCCGCTACAGATTGAATCATAACAACTACCTCTAAGTTTTATTATTTAAGTATAGCTATAATAAATAATTTAGACTAAAGTATTGGGGATCTTCCCAAAAATTCCAAAAGAAAGGCCCCGATGTTCTTTCATCTCCGACATATACGAGGTAGTTGGTAACTGGTGGTACAAGCTTAAGGGTGGTGATTCTACGTGAAAAAAGGAGTCGAAAATGTAGAATAAAAATTTTCTTTTTTAATTTTTTTTTTAATTTTTCCATCGAGACAACGATCTACAGTGAGATTCGTTATAACGAGACGTGATAAAGTGCACGCGTACCGAGCGAAAATTCAAAGTCGATTTTCTCGAAAACAAAGCCTCAAACGAAAAATTTTTATTCTATTTTTCGACTTCTTTTTTCGCGTAGAATCACCCCCTTTCCGCTTGTACAATGATTTTAATATCGAAAATAGCGATTATTATACTGCGAATATTTATATGAATACGTTATGTTAGAATATATGAAACATAAGGTCCTGTGAAATACGGTCAACAAACGATAAACAATTTTACACGAAGAAAAACAAGAAAAATATAAAGAATAACAGGCTTTGTTTTCAAGAAAATTGATCTTGGAAATATGTTTGAAACATGTAAATTCGGTTAGTTACCGACTAGGCAGACGGAAGTTACTTTACATGCAAAAATAAGTGAAAAATGGGAATAAAATCTGTTCACTGTTCGACACGTATCTAATTTTGCAACCTTCGATAGGCGATTCTTGTAGATTTTTGCAAGCTACACTCGAATTTGTAAACCGTTTTTTCTTTATAACTCACAATTTTCGAAAAAATCAATTTTGAAGAGAATTGCAAATTTTCAACTTTGGAAATATTTTACGTTATTATAGTAGCAGCTATTGAGTTAGGGTTGAGACGAAAAAATTCTGTGGACTCTCCCGAATAAAATGATACGTATTGTTATTGCATTGTGAACATTTAAACAAGTCTAAATAATAATTAGAGCGAAAAGGTATCTCAAACGCAACATTTCTTCTTACATTTCTTAGTTTATTGAAAAAGCTAAAGGTCTAGGAGAAAACCTAACCACAATACGCGATGCAACAAATATTTCTGCTAAGGCAAGCATCATCTACCGCATTTCATTGTCATTGGCACCTCGAGTATCTAATTACCACGATTACTTGTCAAATTCTGTAATAATCATATTTGTACTAGTAAATATCTTCTCTATTGCATAACAACAATGTCTAATCCAGGTGAAGGTTCGTTACACGCTCCTGACCCTAATCATGAATCTGCATTGTACTGCACATAAAAATTAATTCAACAATTCCGCATGACTAGATTGAGCTAAATTTTTATGTATTCAAGAATGTAAAACACACATGAAATATATTCAAAGCGTACGTAATGTAGATATTTTTGCATGTTTTGTTATATTTAAGCATAAATTAATATTTCAAAACATAAGGAAAGCTAATAATAAGTGAGTTATCGTGCGCCAATATATTTCATAACAAAATAACTCTGATTCATAGATACTTGTTGACACGTTTTCAAACTCTCCTGCTAGTTATATTTTTCTCGCCTTTATACATCTTTTAACACTTCTATTAATTACCACATATACTGCTGCGAATAATTATAAACTCAACCCTATTTTCAGTTTTTTTATGATACTAAAACAAAAATTGAAAGAATCGTTTGTATAATTTCGTATTACAATATAAAACAAAACTGAAGATAGAACAAACAAAAATTGTTTCCTTTCGAACTCTGGAAAAACTTAAATTTCCTCTTAAAATTGTGTTCTTGGCTGTGAAACAATTCAATGATAATTTTGTTATCCTTTTATTTAATATTTAGTGGATTTTCCTTTATTTTTTATTGCTTCTATCAATCTGTGAGGTACACTATACACTGATTTATTAAAAAAACAGGAGAGATATTATCCAAAGAAATTATTGCCTTTTTTTGGAATTTAATGTATATATTAATTTATAAGTTAATATATGTATTAAAGAATGATATTGTCGCACTCAAATGGAGAGATTCGTGAGATTTATCAACAAAGCTCACTCCCATCATGGTACCAAGTACAAGAAATATTCGTTGCTGCTTTTACGAGGCAACAGTCATCTGGAAGATTGAAACTACTAGCTGCTCTTGCATACAATAAAGTATAGCGGATCAAATGTTTTCTTATGCCACTACAATTAGAAAAGGGCTCAAACGATACTGGAAACTTGACATTCAGTTTCTTCTGGGAATTACAGAAAAACGCTTTAATAGTTTACAAGATTACGATAAAGAAGAATACAAATAGAAAATTTAGGGAATTATTAGTTATGAAAATATTAGGGCTGATTGATAATGTAATGAAATCTTCTGTTTAACGTAGATATCATAATATTGTCATCCGAAAAAGTGCTTCTGGACTGTTGAGGTTATCTGATAGAGGAACGCGTGGATAAATTTCTAATAGAAATATATATTGAAGTAAGCTTAAGTACAGGTATAGTATATGCTGATCCAGATGATGAATTTAGCAGTGTTACATTACAATAGAATATAATAGGGAGCACGTTGATACATTGACAGCAATGGGCGTTACCAAAACATTAATCTTGGTATGTAACTCTAGTTGTAAGTTACAAGAAACAGCAATAAAAATCTACTTATAGCTCTTTTGTTTCTAGACCTTGTGACCCAAAAACAACATTTATATTCAAGGACACAATAATATGGACCTCTCCTTTTCGTTAACTTTTTTGCTTCACTAAGTTCTATTTTCACAGTAACAGCTGTGTCCAGGTCACGAGTATACAGAAGAAAAAGAAGTAGAGTTTTTCTAGAAGTAAATACTTCATCATAGACAAAACATTACATTGTAAATAATTTTTAAATAAGCCGTGTTTCTATATTACTTTTATAACAGTTTAATAGTCTTATTATTGTTGAGGATTGTGGATCTTAGTTGCCGAAATAAGCATATAGCAACACTCACATTACACATAGAAATGATATTAAAATAGTTTCATATTTATTTAATATGTGATTTACAAGATATTCGTAGATACACACTAAACGTGTCTCAGCACTCTTTTTGTCTCACAATCATTTTCTCCGTTCTTTTGTTCTACGAGACGCTGCGCACGCACATACTTCCACACACACTCATACTCACATATATGTGTTAAGGAAATTCGAGGATTTGGAAATACAAATAATTGACTATATTTCACACACAACAGCTATACATCTATATTACACTCTGAAGAACGTCTTGCACGCACGCTTGTCGCCAACCGACTATCCCAGATTCTTCTAACATCTGGCAACAGTCTTTTGTCTCCACTAAGACCTTGACGCCCTCTGACCCTTACACACACACTCTCATGTACAGTGTAAATGTATCACTTCCCGAACAGTAAGAAACAAGAAATTCTGACAGTGAAATAAATAAAAAAACAGAAAAAGATAAAACAGATAATAGGAAACTACAACGGAACAAAGAAAGCTCAAGAAAGTAGACAGTTACAACTAAAATGGCAGAGGAAAGAAACACAAGAGGAAAATTAGAAAAACACATCATAAACAGTAAAATGGCAACAAAAGACAAAGAATAGATAACAACAAGTATAAACAAAGGAAATATAGTTGTGAACACAGGGAATAAAGGCATGAAATTTGAAATCCTGAAAAAGATAGATATGTCTAGGGAAATGAGAAATTTTTTTTTTTCTTATTTATTTGTTGAAATTACAATCAATTCTCGCGTTGAGAAGAAATGAGAAATATGAAAGACAAATTAAAGGAGATAAGAAAGGCAAATAATATATTTAGTTACACCTAATACAAGATGTTAAGCTAGAGAAAAATAACAGGAGATAAGGAAATAAAATGGATAGAAAAAAGAAGAAAACTTGAAACTACAAGATAAGATAGATGAACTCGAAGGGATGACGATAAATTAAAAGTGATAAATGAAGCGAAATATATTCAAGAGATAAAAACAAAACACCATTAAAAGCTGTAACAGTTATACTTTCAGACCAGAAGAATAAGATGAGAGTATAAGTAAATGAAAAGATATGGAACATTTAAGGACATTAGATATAGCATTGCAAAGAAAGGACAAGATCATACATGATCTATCACAAACGCTATCATACTTTGAGAAAAATATATTTCTTATCTTTCTTAAAATCCTTTTTAAGAAGGAAAAATGATTTGAAACAAGAACAAAAGAAACTTTCAATCATTTTTCTTGCCTTAAATCGCAGTGTAAAAATAAAGATGAAAATTTGGGGAAATTAGGATTACATCAACATGGATTTTAGCAACAGGTTTGGAACCATGCAGGATCTTAATCCTACTACAGAATTTATCATCAATACTTTTGCGACATAAATTCCTGAAGATGGATTTCTAATATCTTCATTGGAATTTTGTAAATTTCTACCAGAATAAAATATCCAAAATTAAAGCTAGTGGTTTGTTGAATGACTTGACATATCTCATAGCTGTGTATCCTTATATTCTAGAATGAAGCTGATAAAAAATAAACAGTGTTCAATGTTATAGCGGATTGTAAAGACAATACAATGAACGAGCATACCTTGTTGTCGCGAATTGAAACGTTGCTCGTCACCGTGTGTGTCTGATTTGACGTGCAAGACATTTCCTTGCGGAAGTTGACCCTCTAGTTGTTGGCGCGAGGTTCGCCGCTAACGCTTGCTGCGATGCTGATGATGATGATGTGATCATGTGGCACTGTATGATTTACTGCTGTATCTCTGTTCACTTGATCGTCCAATACTCGTGATCCGGCTCGAAGGACCAAATGTTACGACCGTTCGCGTAGAGACGCGATCGCGAGGGAAACGTGTGAGCGGGAGACGTAAATTTTTGCTACGATTATGATAATCGACCCCGCGAATTAGTCGTTCCCCTGTTTCGTTTAGAATAACAGAGATAGTTCAAATGATTTTAACTTTGAATTAACACGGTTAATATAAACGTGTATATTTAACGATATTTAAAGTTATAATGAATACGTCACAAATGATTTAACGATGATACAATTAGTTTGTTACAGTAATTTGACCCGATTTTATGATATTTCTCGATGTATTCGTTAGACTAAGCGACTTTGATTTTATTCGTCTGAACCTTTCGATGCATTCCGTTTGAATCCTCATTTGCCATTGACTGCCCTTCCATTTTGTCCTTTGTCTTCTCTGAGATACGACCCCCACTACGCTCGGATCACGCCACCGTTCGCGCCTATGATCACGTATACCAGCTTCTTTATGCGGATAAAATAACGCACCGAAGGCGAATAGATGTTTCTGGAACTCGCTGCTTGACGACAACTATGCGTTTATCGCTACTTTGTGTATATCTCGACGGTCATGTAAGACGATCTGTTTGCGACGGTTAGGAACACGGCCTATAGTAAGCCTTGGGGCGTAATAAACGGAGAGAATAGAATAATCTTCTTTCTCTGTGGGATGTTAGAGACTGATGTGTACAAATCGAAACCGCTGAGGAGAATATCGAAAGGCGAGTGTCACAAATAAGTGAAGAGATATTATTAAGCGTCTTTAAAAACATGTTACGAAGAAATAATAAATGTACTGAATATCAAGGCGGGCATATTTAACAATATTTGTAATTATTTTTATGCATATTAATTGTAAGTTATCGATCCTTATCAGGAGCACGAAATTACACAATTAACAATTATCGAGATCGTCAAACTTTAAAACGACGAAATTTTCGGCTCTCTCGTTAAGTACCGAAAGAACTGAGTTACAGTTAAAGGTACGCGAAATTACATTAGAGAAATTAATGCAACGTGTTACGCCATGCGGCTTACCATAGATCATATTCTTAACTGTCGATCGCGGCACTATAATGTCGCAGACGGATCGTCGCGGCTGCCCGGCAAACAAACATTGTAGTGGCAAGCGCATGGTTCATTAAGCAGGGCGACCTCCAGAAACGTCGATTCGTGGCCGTTATTTTACCTCGCGTAAAAGAATGTGGCGTGATCCGAACGTAGTGGGGGTCGCCTTCCAGAAAAAACGGAAAAAATCGAAAGGCGTGCAGAACTTTTCGAGAAGCCGAACCGTCAACACATCTCTTATATCGCGCATTACTTATCAAGCAAAACGCAGTTACATTTCTTTTCGTTGTTCTCTTTATGTCTTCCTAGTTGATAATTTGTTAAAATAAACGTTAATTTATTTGTGTTAATTCTGTGGAATTCATTGAACTACCCTTATTATCCTAATCGAAATAAGGGAATCGATCAGTTCGTGGCGTCGATTATTTAATCGTAACGGGAACTTACAACTCTCGTTGACGTGCTATCTCGCGATCGCGTCTCTCCGCGAACGATCGAAACACAACGTTCAAACAATTGATAGTCCTGACGAAATAAACGTCGCTCAGAGAGTCGAAAATTTGTCTCGTCAAATTTTAAGCGGATACGAGTTATCCCCACTACTTCGCGGAACTGATCACTGCAAGTAGTTTCCGGTGTTTTCTTTGTCTGCTCCAGCGATAACGCAATTACTCATAAATTGCCAAAATAAGAAAAACGAAGTTTTCATATTTTTTATTTCATTGTTATAAAACGATTTAATTGGATTTTCGAGAATCTCACGATCAAAATGATATTGGACGATAGCTAAACTCTGGAAATGCGCAACGTTCGGTCAACTGCACAGAAGACCATGCCTAAGTCCGACACAATTCTTTGAAGTTACAATGAATGTTGATACTAAATCCGTCGTTTAGAGATACCTTGGCTTCTTATGACACTAAGTTAAACAACTTCCGTTATTTGCTGACTAGTCCAAATGGATCCAGACACTGGTTAAATTATATTTCTTTTGGCTTTATTTGTCTAGATATAAAATCTGTAAGGTATCTCGTTGTATCTCAATTGCTTCTCTTCTTTCTTATTCTTACATTCACCGTATTCACAAAACAACGATCCAAAGACAAGTAACAGCGGTCAGCTTGTGAAAAGTGCTCGTTAACAAATCTTAAATTACAACGAAACGAAATTGTTCAACACCTTAAAATTGAAAATTACCGAACTAAGTAGGAAAAGGGCCACAATGTTTGTAGAAAAACTGAATAATTGTATTATAATTCACCAATATCTGTGGCAGGCTAGCGCGATTTTCAATTTAACAAAATTACATCGTAATTATATTTCAGGTATGCATGAACCAAAATACTAATCATAAAAAGAAATTTGCTATATGTAGCGAAAAACCGTGTTACGTCGCGCGAGATAAACCGTACGCCATCATCTCGTTGTCAAACTTCGGCGCCTCTACACGAGATGTCTGAGGGAGGGAGTCTACCCACGAGCGTGGCGGACGGCGAGGCTGGTCTTACTCCGTAAAGAGGGCCGAACGGCGACATTGCTGTCGGCATATCGGCCGATTTTTCAATTTTGGACGATTTGTACGAGAAAGAAATGATCAGACCAAGCAATTCACCATACGCAATCCCTTGTTGTATTAGTGCGGAAAAAGAATAAAAAATGCATCTCTGCGTCATCTACGGGGAATTAAATAAGATCACCTTTAAAGACAATTTTCCGGTGCCTTTTACGACAAAAGAGAAGAATTAGAATTCCTAAAGTACCTACTATACAAAATAAAAGCGCAAATGAAACAAGAATTCGCAAACGCTATAAACCATTACTGGACAAATAAAATAAGAAACATCTCCAAAAACGACTCAGCCAACATGTTCCCACAAATAAATCAAATCTTCAGACCAAAAGGACAAAGCTCCAACACCTCTCAAATTGCCCCCAGAAGAAACCTCCCTCATCCAAGAAGCAGGTATAACAATACACAACACCACCAAAGACATCGAGGGTAACTTCATAATAACTAAAACAACAGAAAAACTAGACATCATCGGCACCCACTTTTCCAAAATACACACACAAAACGAACACATGGGCCGAGATCAACTAAACAGAATTATCATCGCCGAAACAAACTTAAAAATGAAATGGAACAAGACAAAACGCTAAACAAAACAGTCTGTACATTCTCAAACGAAAACACCGCAGACAACCCCAAACAACCAGATCCAGAAATAAACTACTTCACAAATTACAATCAACCAAGCACAATCTTCTCCAAACTAAACAACAAAAAATCCTCCGGCTTCGACGGCATCCCAAACGTTTTACTCAAGCGCCTACCGAACAAAAAAACCTGGTACTACACAGTACTCTTCAACAATGCTCTAAACAACACATATTTCCCCAGAAAAGGGAAAAAAGCCAAATTGATAGCTATTACAAAAAAAGACAAAGACGGCTCATCGCCCGCAAACCTACGACCCATAAGTCTCCTCCCCAACATAAGCAAAGTACTTGAAATAATCATAAACAACCCCTTAACTTTCTTCTGCACAAAAAATGACATAATCGCAGAAAATCAATTTGGCTTCAGGCACAACCACTCCACAATCCACGCAATAAACAAACTTACGTCAGACATCTGCTGGGCCCTAAACGCAAAACAACGAGTAGCCGCCTGCTTAATAGACCTCGAAAAAGCTTTTGACACAGTCTGGATCCCAGATCTCATATACAAATTGATCAAGATAAACCTTCCTAAACATCTAATTAAAATAGTCTGGGACATGATCACAAGCAGAACATTCGTAATGACCGAAGGTTCAAACACATCAAGCAAAGAATTCTCCATAACAAATGGTCTGCAACAAGGTACAGTAAATTCCCCGCTACTTTTCAGTATTTACAATAGTGACTTACTAAACCTCTTTAATTTCAATACATCCACCCACAAACGCTCCATAGCCTTCGCAAATGACCTAATCATCTACGTAACAGGCCGCAAAACTAAGACAATAAAAACTGAACTGCAAGAACTTTTCGAAAAAATAAACGACTATTACCACGCGTGGAAACTAAAAATCAACACAAGCAAATGCGAAACCATACTATTCAGACCCAAGTTAAGTGAAATCGACCTAACAGAAAGAGAACACTGCCGAAAACTCCAAGTAAGAGAAAAAGCAAACAAAGGGGCACTCATACCACACAAAAACTGCTCATCCTTACGGAGTACTCTCAATAGCCTTAAGCACCCGTCATAAATCCAAGTAATTTGGTTGCTAAGGTCCTTCCGACTCAACAAATGTATTTTTCTCAATCACTTTTAGACTGTTATCTACCACGGCTTGCCAAGGGAGAGTTGGGTTTTTCCACGTACGATGCTTCCTAATAACAACTTTCTATCGAGGGCAGCTAAGACCCTTCTTAGTCCGCCAACCTTCGTTTAACCAATTAACAACGAAGCCTATTTCCCTCACTCTCTTAGCCAAAATCGTCATCAACAAATCCGATGGTCCCGTGCGCTAGACACACCCATCACTAGCTTTCCTCCGACACAGCATCGTCACTCAACTTCACTTCTTCTACACCGTTGGAAAAGTCACCTCGTTCTCTTACGACATCGGGAGAGTCAAGTCAACTAGTCAGTTTAACGCTAACGCCTAACGTGGCAGTCTAAGCATAACGCTAGAGTAGCATAATTCACGTAAACTATTTTAGTCGGTTCTCGGTACTGTCGAACATACATCTCCTCTACTAAATATATTATAGTGCTACGTCCACTAATACACTAAATCCAATTATAAGAGCCCTGCTCTAACGTACACATCTATCTTATCTTCGTGCGATAAGTGATTATCTATTTATCTATGCTCAACAGTGTAATCTAAGTGTTGAAAATATATAATTTACAATTCTGTGAATCACAGTGTTATACAAACTAAATCATCCCTATTATCTCAACGGAAATCAGGGGATCGGTCAATTCGTGGCGTCGATTGCTATAATCGTAACGGGAATTTACGACTCTCGTTGACATCTCTCCTCGCGATTACGTCTCCCCGCGATTGGTCGAAACTACATAAAGAATGGTTTTCATCACGTAAGGGTTTCAAAATCATCTATTAAATATACATCTTTTGTACAGTTCACACACCTGAAATTGCCTTTAGAGCTTACTAATGCCCCGCGTGTTTTTCAATGATATATTAATTTTGTATTTACCAATCTCGGTAAAAAGAATAAAGTCGTATTATATTTAGATGATATTTTAGTCGCTACAGAAACGCTTAAAGAACATATTTTGATTTTTTGAATGTTTGAAGAAATTTTTCATTTAGCTGTATAAAACGATTTACAATTCCATTTAGACAGATTTTCTTTTTTTATACCGCGAAGTTACATATCTTGGCTAACTAATTTTAATGAATCTAGTATTCGTTCCAGTCGAGACGGCATTGAATCTATCCGAGACTATCCACTGCCACGAACGGCGAAAGACGTACTGCATTTTGTGAACCCCGCAAGCTATTTTAGGTATTTTATTCCAAATTTTTCTATTTTAATGAAATCCCTATATGAATTATTAAGAAACGATGCGAATTTCCAGTTTGGCGCGAAAGAAAATACGGCCTTTACGTGTTTAAAAAGGTAAATTAGCTGATGAACCGGTTTTGATTATCTATTCCCCGATTTTAAAACAGAGTTGCATTGTGATGCCATCGCAAGTGATTTCGGCGCGGTATTAATTAAAAAACAAACGGACGGTTTCTTTCGACTTATATTTTATTTTAGTAAACGAACCACTATCGTAGAGTCAAAATATTGCAGCTTCGAGCTGGAACGTTTAGCCGTTATTCATGCCATCAATAGGTTCCATATTTATATTTATGGGATTCATTTTAAGATCGTTACCCATTACGATAGTTCGCGTCTCACGTTAAGCAAACAAACAGTCGACCCACGCATTGCGCAATGGGTGATCTTACAAAATTGAATGTGAAAATGTCACATGTTGACGCATTAAAACATTGCTGCAGTGACCTTATCTTAGATCCAAACTCAAACAAATTGTTAAATCAGGAAATCCAACAGACAACTTTCGTTAAATACATCTGGAGTTACATCTGGGTCATAAGTTGAACTGGAAGAAACACATACAAGAAAAAACTAAACACTTACATCTAATCAGAAATTCCATGTAGCTCGTAGCAAGAAAATCTAAATCGGACATACGCAGCCTGGTCTTATGAACTACAAAAATGGGGCATGGTTGCCAAATCAAATATGAAGAAAACAGAAACCTTCCAATCAACTATACTAACATCGATACTAAGTGCACACAAAATTCTCTAAAGCATATCACGACAAAATGGACAATTACATAAACTCGCTTGCCAAAAATAGTAATCCTTACTTGGGCTTTCGGTTCGATTCGGGCCGAGGGTAACACACGGACGGAGATCTCTTCACTGGAAAAAGTGAAGTGTGAAGGGAAAAAGGAACAGGAAGCATAAAGAGGCATGAAGAAGGGAAAATAAAGAGTGAGCATACAAGGAGAAGGCAAAAGAAAAGCGAAAAAGGAGACAAGAACGAGAGAAAGCTACAAATAAGAAAAACTAGAAAAGAAGAGGTTAGGAGGCTAGAAGCGCGGCAAAACAAAGTAAGGTAGGGAAACGGCAGATGGCGACAAACAGGGGAAGACCAAGGAGTACTGGTAAAGCAGTCTTCAAAAATACACTGGACAAATACAGTTCGACAGAAAAAGAGACACCAGCCAGAGAGAAAGTAATGGAGGCAGTGGTGGAAGAAATAGAGAAAATGGAAAGAGGATTCGAGGCAATGATCGAGGAAATAAAATATATATATATTGGAAAAGCAAGTGGAGGAGCTGAAGAGAGAAATGAAAGAGGAAAGGGAAAGAAGGGAAAGAGAGACAGACAGAGAGAAAGGAGAGTGGGAATGGGAAAAGAAAGAATTATTGGGTAGAATCAGAAGAATTGGAGAGGATCAGGACAGGACAGAGAGAGAGAGGAAAGAAGAAGAAACATAGTAATCAAGGGAGTGGACTGGAACGAAGGAAGCAATGAAGAGACAGTAAAGGAGTTCATAAACGAAAAAATGAGGATAGGGGCAGAAGTAGAAAAAGCACATATGATAAAGGTGGGGTGGGGGGGGGGGGGAAGAACACAATAATAGTGGCAACGATGAAATCAATGGAGGAAAAAATAAGGATAATGAAGGAGAAAAGCAAATGGGAAAGGGGCGTATACATGGACGATGATCTGACAAAAAAAGAAAGGGATGGGAAGCAACACATAAGAAGGGTAGCCAGAGAAAGAATGGAACAAGGCGAATATGTAAGGACAGGATACAAGAAACTAACAATAGAGAACAAATGGTACAGGTGGAACGAAAACGGAGAGAGGCTGGAGGAAGAAAGAAAGAGAGGGGAAGGAAAATGAAAAAAGAGGAACAGGAGGGGGGACTACAATGGGGATGAAAACGTGCTTCTGAAATGTAGCAGGGCTAATAAGCAAGGACAAAAGAGAAAAGTTAAAATATAGACTACCCAAAGAATTCGACTGGAAATGCAGGGCAGCAATGACAGTAAGGAAAAAAGGAAGAGCAAAGGGAAGAATAACAACGGGTATAAATAAAAACCTAAGAGAAATAGGATATAAAGGAATTAGTGATAATATAGTTGGAAGAAAAATAATATACAATTACAAGACGTATAGGATAATGATGGTTTATAATCAAGATACATAAGGGACATGGAAAAAAATAGAGGAAAGAGTAGACGGAAGAGAAGAGGAAGTGGTGATCATCGGCGGAGACTGGAACGCAAGAACGGGAGAAGAGGGAGGGTCGATAAACGAGGACGTAGGGAAAGAAAAAAACAGACGATCAAAAGACAAGACAATAAACGTGGAAGGAAGAACACTGCTAAAGATAATCAATGGCAGCGATAAAGAAGGAGAGGAGCGGACCTATATTGGCGAGAGAGGAAACTCAGTATTAGACTATGTGATTGGCAATCAGGAGGCGACAGAAGAAATAATTTACATGAAAATAGGAAAAAGAACAGAGTCAGGCCACATGCCGTTAGAAATAGAAATAGGGGGGGCGGAATTACAAAAAAATGAGGAAAAGGAAGAAGAAGAGAAGGAGAAGAGGGAATGGACAAACAAAAGTGTGGAAAAATACTTGGACGAATGTAAAGACTGGACCTGCAACGGAAGAACAGTAGCGGAAATGTGGACAGAAATCAACAAGAAGATAAACGAAGCAATGCAAAAGAAGAAAGTAAAGATAAGGAATAGAAAGAGAGGAAAAGAGAGTAAAAGAGAGATGAGAAGGAAGGTGACAAAGTTTATGAAAGGAAAATACAGTAGAGAAGCTCTTATGGAGGAAAAAAGGCATTCAAATAGAGGTGCAAACAAAGAAAGGAAAGATACGAAGAAGAAGAAATGGTGAAAATCAAGAAGATCAAAACAGAACAAGAAGCGTGGAAATACATAAATAAATACAGAAGAAGAAGAGAGAATATAGATGAAGATTATATGAAATAAGCGAGGAAGAGTGGAAAAATCATTTTATGGAAATTTTAGAAGGAACAGAGCACAAAGAGGGCAGGAAAAAAGAGGAGCATCGAGCAGAAGAGAAAATAATGGAGGAGAGAGAAGATAATATATAGAGATGGAAGAGGTGATATACAAACTAAGAAACTTGAAGGAGAAGAAAGCAGTGGGGGAAGGCGGGTTAGAAAATGAAGTATGGAAGTATGCACCGAAGGAAGTGGGTGAAGCGTTATGGGCTCTGTTAAGGAAAATATGGAATGGGTTGGGGATATCAGAAGATTGGAAAAAAGGAGCAAATATGTCCGATATATAAAAAGAGGGACAAGAGAGTAGGGAAGGGTTACAGAAAAGTAACATTAATGGATACAGCATACAAGATCTGTGCAGGGATACTGCACGAACGACTGAAGGCAGAGATTGAAAACAAACTGAAAGAGAGCCAATTCGGATTCAGAAAAGAAAGACGCGGTATTTGTGATAAACCATATCATAGACAAACAGTTGAGTAGAGAAAAAGAAAAACTACATGCCTGCTTTGCGGACTTAAAAGCGGCGTTCGACAGGCTAAACAGAAAGAAATTGGAGGAGGAAATGAGAAAAATGGGGATTAACGAAAACTTAACCAGAAGGAATAAAGAGATATACGCAGAAACAAAGAATGTGGTAAGAATCAAGAATAACAACACAAAAGAATTTTGGACAGTGAGGGGAGTCAGACAAGGATGCCCGTTGAGCCCTATTTAACATCTACGTGGCGGGGCTGGAAGAAGAATTAAGGAAAGGACAAGTCGGGGGGGGGGGGCATAGTGGCAGGAGAAAGAAAGGTATGGTCATTGACATATGCAGACGATATTGTGCTGATGGCTGATAGAGAGGAGAAGCTAAAGGAAATGCTAAAGGGATTCGAAATATTTTTAAAGGAAACCGAATTGGAACTGAGCACGAAAAAGGCCAAGAGTGTAGTTTTCGAAAAAAACGAAAGAACAAGAGGAGACAAAGAAAATGGAAATGGGGAGAACGAGAATTAGAAGAAGTGGACGAGATAAGATACCTAGGGTACATACTACTGAAAAAACGGTAGTGATGAGAAACATATAGAAGACAGGAAAAAGAGAGCAAGAATAGCAATGAAGAAAACATGGAGCGTGGAAGAAAAAATTTCCAAACAGGACAACAAGAGGAGAATGAAGATGTTTGGAACGCTGGTAGAGAACGTGGCGCTGTTTGGAGCATAGGTATGAGGCTGGAACATGGAAGAAAGGCTGGATAGAATACAAAGAAGATATGTGAAATGGAGCTTAGGTTTAGATATGACAACACCGAATTATATATCGATAGAAGAATGTAAGCTAACAGAAATCAAAGAAAAAGTATTAGGAAGAGCAGCAAGATATGAAGGGAAAGCCATAGAGTCAAAAAAGGAACTAGTAAAGAAGTGCATAAAGGAAAGAGAGAGAAACTGGGGAAATGGCCAATAACGGAAAAGAGCAAGAAAGAGAAAGAAGGGACTAGAAAGGATGAGAAATGGAGGGACACAGATGGAAGTAAGAGAAGAGCAAGAAAAGATGACACTAGACCAGATTATAGAAGAAAGGAGAAAGAGAGAAGCAGAAGAGAGGGGGGAAAGGATAAGGGAATCAAAATATGACAAACATTATAGAAAAATCGCCAAAGAAGAGTTAGCAAAATACTTAGAAGGGAGGATGAAGTGGAAGGACAGAAAAATATTAGCAAGATTCAGATGTGGAAACGAGACTAAATCAAGGGAATACTGGAAAGAAGAGGGAGAAAAAAGATGCAAGCTATGTAAAAAGAAAGAAGAAGACCTGAGACACGTAATAGAAGAATGAGAAATAACAGGAGAACCAAGGGACACGGAAAATAATAATAATAATAATAATGATAATGATAATAATAATGATAATAATAATAATGATAATAATGATAATAATGATAATAATGATGATGATGATGATGATGATGATAATAATAATAATGATAATAATGATAATAATGATAATAATGATAATGATGATGATGATGATGATGATGATGATAAGAATAATGATAATAATAATGATAATAGTTATCCTTACTCATCCTCAATTATTGACAAATCACACACCCATACATTCTAATTAAAACGTTAAAAACCTTCCTTATTTTATTTTGTTTTTTTTTATTATGGGTAATAGCACAGAAATCCCCATGCTATAGTAATTAGCAAATGATACAAAAATGTAAGTATTTGTAGAAACAAATAAGAACGTTTAATAAAGGAAAAATTAAAAAGAAAATGATAGATACTTCTACCTCTCAGAGGGATCAAGCAAAAGGACCAAACGCATCGAGATCTACAGTAAGACACGGTAAACCGGCCTATCCTGTTCAATATCCATGTTTAGTGTCCTATTATAAATGTATGGCATGAACAAGAACGGCAATCAAAATAATAAATCAGCAATAGCATTCGTAAATGATATGTTAATTTCATCAGAAACAATAAACCGTGACAAATAAAAATCCAGCTGCAAGACCTAGTCAAGAAAGTAGAAAATTACGCTTTCCAACACGGAAGCTAAGAATCTACACCGATAAATGTGAAACAATCTCGTTCAGTCCATATATTTCAAAAACTTCAAAAGCAAAGTACGACGTGAGAATAAATTCGAAAATATTCTTCCATACAACAGAAAATATCAACGGAAAATTTTCCGATGCAAACAAAGTTAGATGCTTCGGAGTCCATCTAAACTTCGGGTTAAATCACAACGACAACACAAAGACACAGTTATAGAAAGCAGATAAATTCTTCTTATACCTCATAAGACTACCTTACTCGAAAGATTCGCACAGATCAATAAAACTTCACTGCTACAAAACACTAATTAGACCAACCATTCTAACGTATGGTCGTTAAATCTGTTTCAATGTAAGTGTCAACGCCACGGAAAAATTAAGAATCATTGAAAGAAAATACATCACAGCATGTTTAGGAATATATAGATTGCCAGAATTGAAATTTAGCAAATATAGCAAATCACAAGCTATACGAAGAGCCCAAATTAATCCATATCGATTCTTCATTCTTAAATTAGTCAGACCACTGGTCAAAGATACACAAAATAATCATAAACTTCATCGTCGCCCACAATCTATAGTCAAACCCGTTATACCATAAACACGTTCAAAAAGCAGGTTATTTCCCCCCGGAATCCTTCACCTGTTTAGATAGCGTGAAATTAATCCAAAACAATAATAACTTAGCATTATTCTATCACTACAGCAGAAACGTAATAATAAAAAATACTGTACGATAGCGACATAGACCATAAGGATAGCAATATAAGACTTATGTATAAATTGTCAACCGTAGATTTAAGTGAGACACTCAAAGACAATAAAGATAAATATTGGTGGCTAACCACCGTAGAAAATTAAATTATAGCAATAAGAAAACCGTATGTTTAGTTAGTAAATGAACCAAAGATTGTAAGCAAAGATCACAAAAGAACAATGCAAATGTCACGTAAACTTGAGGGTTAGACGATAAAATAGCTGAGTCGTAACACAACTATTAATTTTGTTTTCATTAATCTTTATTATGAATTCAGCAATCACAATGAAACCTAGTTACACTGATACGTTAAGTACGCGACTGTTATAAGGATAGAGACCGGTAAAGATATGTTGACTATTCTAAGGATACGGAATAAGTGAAGTTTTACTGACGATACTGTGTCTGGGGAAAGCTAGGGATGAGTGTGTCTAAGGACACGGGACTATCGGACTTGTTGATGATAATTTTTGTTAAGGAAGTGAGGGTAGTAGACATCTTTCTCCGATTGGATAATAAGACGGTTGGTGGACCAGGAAGGGTTTTAGCCGCCCTCGTGAGAAAGTTGCTAACGCAACATAGCAGACGCGAGGAAAACCTACTTTCCCTGTTAACCCGTAGTAAACAATAAACGTAAAAGGAAATCTAAGACAAGAGATACTCGCTTGGCCTGAAGGACCTTAACTATGAAAATTCCAAGACCCCTGATGGGTACTTAGGACTACTGAGGGCACGCGCCAAGGATGTGCAGACATCTGGGCGCCATCCTGCCCGCGGTGTGTGGCCTGGTCTCTGATGTGAATTGACGTTATACAAACACAGTTAAATTAAGAAAATGTTCCCTGCAATTGTGTAATCATATATACGTAATTATATATCTCATACGTTTATTCTCTTTCTTCCCCCTCCTAAAATGTCAGCGATCCATAATACAATATCGGGCCTCCCTATACTAGTTTGTAAGTTCATAGTCTAAGGAATGGTTACATTGTAAGTCAATAAATGGTAGTATGAAGTGCAACGTTTATGTGAGCACCTATACTAGGCGTACATTACGCAAACATTAAAAACTTCCCACAAGCTGAGACCCTCAACTCATAAATCAAATTCTTTTTATTTTTGATTCATTGTAGTAAATGAAATCATTTACCAACATATTTGTCACACTTTTCTCATTCAGATAAGACCAAGCACGATATAATTTGGAGCACATTTGCTTACTGAGTAAATGATAATTAAATACATATCAATAAGTAAATCTAACATCACAAATATATTAGTAAAAGTTTGATTTTGGAAAAGTTAGAAATAAAAAAGCTTTACTTTTGATTCAGCACATAGATACATTGTCTCCGCGCTATCTGCCACTTGTAGTTTAATTTGATAATCCACGATAAGATAAACTTAAGTAGATGTTTATGTATTGTTGTATATTATTATATAAAATTAATTTTAATAAAAATTTAATAAAAAATTTTAATTCAAATCAAAATGTAGTATATTTAAGAATTTATGAGTTATAATAAATTTAATTTTTTAATAATTATATTTTAATATTAATTTGAAAGAGGATTCAAAAGTAAAATTAATAAATTAATTAATTTGAAAATAGTTTTGAAAAGTGTACAAATTGCCCGTCAATTTCATTTGTGGAATAAGTCGTAACATAGTAAAAATATTGGAAAATGTTTTTAGATAAAAAATTAGTTTTTATAATATTTCATTTTTAATGAAAATTATTTAAATTGAATTTTTTTTAAATAATAAATTTAATATTTTAGTTTAAAATTTATTAAATTATATTTTTGTAAAGTTGTATAATAAATAATTGTTAAAGTAATAATTTATGAAATAATACAATGATTTATAGATTTAGTAATGTGAATGAAATTTTAAAGAATTAAATAAGTAAAATAAATTTTGTACCTTTTGTATCAGGGTTAATTAATATAATTTAATAATTTTATTATTCTCGAAAGAAAAAGAGTTAAATATTTAATTATGTTTTTGTTGAATAAAAAATTATAATATATATTTAGAAATTAAATATTAATCGATTATTTTTATATCTAGTTTTTTTTAAATGAATTTAATTTATATATAAAAAATATAAAAAATTTATTTTATAATTTTTTTTATTTTTATATAAAAAATTTATGGGATAATCTATAAATTTCAATATATAATTAAATTATTATTATTATTATTTAAAAATTTATATTATAATTATATTGATTTAGTAATAATTTTTATTAATAAATACTTAATAATTTAATAATTTTATTTTAAAAATTTAAGAAATTTATATAAAATTGAATAATATATATTTATTAAAAAAAATAATTTATAATTTATTTAAATTAAGTATAATGATTATATTAGTAATATTTTATGTTTAAAATTTTTATTTTTTAATAAATTTTGAAATATATATATATATAAGGAATTAGGCAAATTAAATATATTCACCTGTTTATCAAAAACATGGCTTATTGATTTTAATTTTAAGTCTATCTGCCCAATGATTTAATTATTTAATGGCTGCAGTATAATTGACTGTACAAAGGTAGCATAATCAATTGTTTTTTAATTAAAAACTAGAATGAAAGAATTAATGAGATATATACTGTCTCATATATATATATATAATTAATTTAAATTTTTAGTAAAAATGCTAAAATATATTTATGGGACGATAAGACCCTATAGAATTTTATATTTATATATATTAGATTTTAAATTTTTTAAATATAAATATTTAATTGGGAGGATTAGTAAATTTATAAAACTTTATTTTAAATATAAACTTTAATTAAAGAATAATTAATGATCTTGTATTATAAATTAAAAGAATAAATTACCTTAGGGATAACAGCGTAATATCTTTTTAAAGATCATATTAATAAAGATGATTGCGACCTCGATGTTGAATTAAGATAAATTTTAAATGCAGAAGTTTAATAATTAAGTCTGTTCGACTTTTAAAATCTTACATGATTTGAGTTCAAATCGACGTGAGTCAGATTGGTTTCTATCTATAAAAATAAATAAATTATTTGTACGAAAGGACTATAATTTTTAATTAAATTATATTATTAACTTTAATTAATAATTTTGATTATATTAGCAAATTAGTGCATTAAATTTAGAATTTAAATAAATTATAATAAAATTATAATATATAATAATAATTTTTTTAAATTTTTTATTAATGATATTTATAATTTTGATTAGAGTGGCTTTTTTAACTTTATTTGAGCGTAAAATATTAGGTTATATTCAATTACGAAAAGGTCCAAATAAATTAATAATTAAAGGTTTATTTCAACCTTTGAGAGATGCTTTAAAATTGATATCAAAGGAATTTTTTTTTTAAATTTTAATAATTTATATTTATATAGTCCAATAATTATATTTTTATCATTAATATTATGATTTATTTATCCTTGAATATATTCTTTTCTTTTTATTGATTATAGAATTATTTTTTTAATATTAATTTTGAGATTAATGGTTTATCCAATTATAATAATTGGTTGAGTGTCTTTATGTAATTATTCAATTTTAGGTTCATTACGTTCAGTTTCTCAAATAATTTCATTTGAAATTTTATTATTTTTGTTTTTTTTTTACTAATAACTTTAATTGAGAATTATTCTTTATTTATATTTATAAAATTTCAATATAATATATATATATATATTTTATATATATCCTTTATATATTATTTTTATAATTAGAGCATTAATTGATTTAAATCGAGTTCCATTCGATTTGATTGAAGGTGAATCAGAATTAGTTTCTGGATTTAATGTTGAATATTATAGAAGATTATTTGTATTAATTTTTTTTATCTGAATATTTAAATGTTATATTTATAAGATTATTATTAACAATAATGTTTTTTGGATTAAATTGATGATCATTTAGTTTTATTTTAGTTTATTTATTTCATTTAATTTTATTAATTATAATTCGTGGTGTATTACCTCGTATTCGATATGATAAATTAATAATAATATGTTGGGTTGAATTATTAGTGTTAATTTTAATATATTTAATATTAATTTATTTAATAAAAGAATTTATTGTTTTGATAGTATTTTAATTTGTATTTAAAAAAATATTTAATTTTTAATAAAATTTTTTTATAATAAATTATTATTAATTTTAAATTAATTTTATTAATTTAAAAATTATAAAAATTTATATGTATATATATAGATTAAGTTTTTAATTATTATATTTAAATATATAAGTTTGTTTATATAAATTTAATTAATTAAAAAATTAATTTTTATTAAATTTATATATATATAAATAAATTATTTAATATTTATTTATTGATTTCTAATTAATATTATTAATTTAAAAATTAATTTTATTTTAAAAATTATATTTAAATATGTGTGTGTGTATTTTATATATATATTTAAATATGTGTGTATATTAATAAATTTTTATGTATTTATATAAATATATTAATATTATTAGTAAGTTTGTGTTTATATATATATATATAAATATAAATAAGTAAATTTGTGTGTGTATTTAAATATATTAAATATGTATATATAAATTTATGTGTATTTAAATTTTAAAATATTTATATACATATATATATTTATAGATATATATATATAAATTAAATTTTTTATTTTTTATATTTAATTTATTTATAGGTTTTATTAAATAAATTATAAATTTATTAGATAAATTTAAAATTTAAAAAAAATGTAAATATAATTAATTTTGATTTAAATTAAATAAATTATTTATGTTTAATAATTATAATAATTTAATTATATAATTAAATCTTAATTTATACTTAGATAATTGTTTATTTAAAGTTAATGGAAAATTTTATTTCTATAATATGATTTCAAGTCATATACTTATTCAAGTTCATTAACTAATTATTTTTTTTTTAATAATATATCTCAAATATTATTTATAAAAAATGATAAAATTAAATATATAAAATATAATGATGTAAATAATATATTTAAATCAAGTAAGTATAAGAAAAATGTTAATAAATCATCAATAAAAAATTTTATTTATAAAATAAAATTTATTATTTTGTAAATTATTTAAATTAATTAATGGAATTAAATATAAAATAAAAATTGATATAAAAAGTATAATTACTCCTCCTAGTATATTTGTAATTGTTCGTAGAATCGAATATGCAAATAAAAAATATCATTCAGGTTTAATATGTATTGGTGTAATTATTGGATTTGCTATTTTAAAATTATCTGGATCACCTAAGATGTAAGGTATTTGTAAGTTAATTAATATAAATAAAATAAAAGTTAAGATGATTGTAATTAAATCTTTAATTGAGAAATATGGATGAAAATTAATTTTATAAGTGTTTAGTTTTGAATGAATTGGATTTGATGATCCTGTAATATGAAGAATAATTGGATGTATGAATACTATTACTAAGATTAAAAATGGTAAAATAAAATGAAACGAATAACATCGATTTAATGTATCATTATTAATTGAAAATCCTCCTCATATTCATTCAACTGTAAATTGTCCAATATAGGGAATTGCTGAAATTAAATTAGTAATTACTATTGCTCCTCAAAAAGATATTTGACCTCATGGTAATACATAACCAAGAAATGCTGTTGCTATTGATAAAACTAGAATTGAAACTCCAATTAATCAAACTTGTAGTAATTTAAATGAATAATAATATATATTTCGTGCGATATGTAAATATATAATGAAAAAATAAAATGATGCACCGTTTATATGAATTAATCGAATTAATCATCCTGAGTTTATATCTTTTATAATATTTGAAATTCTATAAAATGCAATATTAATATTTGGACAATAATGTATTGATAAAAATAATCCTGAGATAATTTGAATTATTAAAAATATTCCAAGTATTGATCCAAAATTTCATAAGTAATTAATATTAATTGGAGTAGGTAAATTAATAAATGATATTGGTAAATTTATTATATGAATTTTATAAATTGATGAAATTACTTTTTTCATTTTTTTGCTCGTAAGTTTTTGTTTTTAATATAACAAATTTTTGTTATAATAAATAATATAATAATTAAGAAAATAATAAATATTAAAAGAATGTAATAGTTGGGATTTAAATATAATGTTTTAATATTATAAATTTTATTATTTTTGTAATAATTAAAATTTAATATTTTAATATTTATATCATAATGATTAATTAAGAATAAAAAAGTTAATATTAAAATTAAATTTGTAAAAAATAAATTTAAATAATTGGTTTTTTTAAATGGTTCATTAATTAAACTAATAAAATAAGAAAATAAAATTAAAATTCCTCTAATAAAAATAATTAATAAGATATATAAGTTTAATGAAATTATTTGTTTATATGTTAATGATATTTATTTTTATAAAAATAATATAAAAAATTAAATATAATATTTGTTTTAAAGGTGATATAAAGGTATTTATATAAAAATAATTTAAAATTAAAATTAAATTAATATTTAAATTTATAAATATAAGGAAGAATAGAATTATAAAAGTTTTCATTAATAATAGATTAATATATTAAAATTATCTATAGTTATATTAATATTTTTAAATTTTTAATTTACAAAATTAATGTTTTTATTAAACTATATAACTAAAAATATTAATTTAACAAAAAATAGTTTAAATTAAAATAATAATTTTGGGAATTATAGATATTTTTATAAAATTTTTTTGAAATTTAATATTAAATTAAGTAATTTAATTTTTTTTAAGTTGATTAATATTAAATTTATTTTAGAATTTGTTATTGTGAATTTAATTTTATTAATTTTAATTATTTTATTAAACAACAATAATATTTATTTTTTATGTACTCAATGTACCGTACGTATTAATTTCAATTCAGAGTATCCTGCTATTATTATTAATTGGATATAGTGCACTGCTATATAATATTGATAGTTCAAGAAAAGTATTAAAGCAGTGAAAATTATAGAGTTTTTAAGAAACAGGACGACAGAAGCAGGACAGAATCGCAACAGACGGACATTGCAAAAATGTCTTTTGCTCCGCCTCCAAGGGTTTGCACCCCCCCAAATGTTTTCAAAATTTCCTAAGGAATTATACCTGGCTTTATGCCCTAGCAAATTTTATGACCGCATGAAAACATACTTCTTAGTTTCCTACTTTCTTTCATATTTCCCCATTCCTATTTTCGTAGTTAATAAGTTGAAACTAATTCGTATTCAATGTATCTCAAATATTATTTATAAAAAATGAGAAAATTAAATATATAAAATATAATGATGTAAATAATATATTTAAATTAGTATATGGGTATTCAATTATTTGTTTTCCTAATCAAGTAAGTATAATAAAAATATTAATAAATGATCAATAAAAAATTTTATTTATAAAATAAAATTTATTATTTTTTAAATTATTTAAATTAATTAATTAAACCTAACCCCAACCTAACCCCAATCTTAGGATTTTGTTAATTAAGGTCCTTCAAACGGACAAACAGTCTTTATCCCAATAGTCCCTAAATCTACCACCTACTACGGGAAGATACGGGAAATCTGCTTTTCTCACGTACGACGCTTCCTACTAGCATCTTTCTCTCAAGGATGGTTAGTATCCTTTTCCAACCACCAACTCAAAATTTAGCCAATTAACAACGACGTCCACTTCCCTCACTTTCCGAACCAACGCTTTCCTAAACGAATCCGATGATCTCGTATCCTTAGACACACCCCATCATAGTTTTTCCTATCCAGCATCATCGTGACGGAAAGTCAGTCGCGAGACGCCTGTCCGAATTGATAGTTGATAGTTGGCAGCAATCACTGATCCGAGTTGCTCGACATCTCAGGCAATCATCGTCCGAACTCGTAGCGCATATCGAATCGTATCTACCCGAATCTACCCGAGTTCGAACTTGTAATCGCGAACCGCGAACCGAAATTAATAACCGCGAGTTTTACGTCAAGTATACTCACCGAATATATTTTGTTAATAAATATTTATTGTTAAACATATTCGAGTGTTCCTTCAATACCTATCACGCCCATCACCTCAGAAGTAACGACGGTGAAGGGCAAGCGGTGGGGATCAGCACTACGAGGGGACGAAAGGAGCTGCTCCCGGGGCCCCAACGGGAATGATTATGGGCCATAGAATAAGAATACATATAAAAAATTTCCTGCAAAAAGTGATAATTTCGTGGATAGAAGATTGTGGATCAAAGGAAAACGACGAAGAAATATCTAGTACAGCAAACACTTATGAGACATATGACAAGCAGATCATCCAGACTAGATCACCCACAAAGACTATCAAATTTCGGAAAACATAAACTTATAAACATAGTGTCTAGTCGTCGGAGTAAAAAAGCCCCAAAACCCCAATGTAGAATTTGCACAATTAAAAAAGAAAAGAAGTAGAATATGTTTTGTCTGTAAATTTTGCAATGTTCCATTACACAGAAGCGATTGTTTTGGACGATATCACACTTTTAAAAAAATATTAAATTATTATTTGCTTGAGGAAAATCATTGTATGGATTATGGAATATTATATAAATATTAATCTAAAAACGATTCTAATAGATCAAATAAATATCAATATAAATATTATAAGTAATTTCGCCAAATTTGAGTTAACATTTCTATAGGTATGAGAAAGAGCGCGTATATTCCCGCGCGATATCCTAGAGTCTAAACAGAGCTAGAGTCTAAACTGGCTTCAACGATGTATCTGCGACCGAGTGAGAGGTAGACAGTACATAGGATTTTCAACCGCTACTGGTCGGTAAAATGATACGATAGTACACAACAAGTGTATAAGGTGAAACCGTGAATGTGCGTGCGTGCGTGCGTGCGTGCGTGCGTGCGTGCGTGCGTACGTGGATAACGATAAGGCGAAGCGAATAATATGCATAGTGAATCTTTTCTGTCTTTTGTGAAGAAAGGTTTCATTTTTCATTCTTTTGGTCTCTTCCCTCTCGTTTCTTTTTTCTTTTCTTCTCTCCAGCGTCACATGAAGCGCACAAATGTCCAAATCTTTCCACGGTTCTTTCTTGGTTCGCTATATTTTGCGAATGAAATTGTACTTCAAATCCACTATATCCAAACGTCTTCCCCTATCCTTTCCTATTTCTCTACCTATATGTCGGAGATGAAAGGAAAGCCGAAGCCTTTCCTTGGAAATTTTCGGAACATCCTCTAGTACTTTAGCCTAGATTTTATTATAGCTGTAATTGTTTAAAATTAGTGATAGCGAGATTGGCTTCGAGGTGACAATTGGTCGCCGAACGTAGCCACGGTCACGAGATAAACGTTTTGCCTAACGGAGGTCTGACGAGTGGTTGTATGGGTTTTCCGAGAAGTGTGATTGTGGCGGCATGCGGCCTCGAGAGCGGGCCTAGCCACGTGTGAGGTTACCTCGGAGGTGCCGATACAATGGGACATACATTGGCTAGTCCACGCGAAGAGTTGTCACGCGCCCAAAATTCCGATCTTAACCCGACATATATTTTAAATAACCCAGAGCGGTCGGAGCCTATATCGAATCGATAAAGTTTGGACCCACGTAAAAATAAGTATAAAGCTCAGGAGTTTTGTCGTTTGGGTATTCAATTGTGTGTTCACTATCGTTACTACTCGCACTCCGCACTCGTAGTACAAATCGACAAATTTTTACAATTTGTTAATTTATCAACCACGGTTGATCATTTTACAATCCACAGGAAAATGATAACATGCTCGATATTCTAGTTCGTGTTTGAAGATACATAAAAAATATATATTTATGCACTTCCTATACTACATATCTCATTGAGCATGCGAAAACTCGCTAGTAGAACGGTAGTAGTAGGTTATGAAAATACATCTAATTCATAAATATATTGTGAAAATTATGTAAAGAAATATAAATAGAAGATAAATTTGAGATAACAAAATGATAGCACGCGCCATACAAAATATATTTTAGAAAAAATAAATGATTTCTTATACTTTTTTACTTATATTTATTTACCTATATTTTTACTTCCCTTGTAAAATATCTATTATATTTCGATGTACTCAGTTTTCTAATATTTTCATGTTAAATTATATTATTCTTTCAGAGTTATATAATTTTGCTCTTTCACTATTTGAAACTATTTCCTTCCACGAAACGATTTCCTTCGACGAAAACCATGCCATGCTTTGAAATACAACTTTTCAAAACATTTAATGTAAAAATAGGCAGGTCATGATCCATACTGATATATACATATTTTCTCATTTGGAGTTAACATCGCAAAAAGTTCCTTCTTGCTTAAATTTCATTTACGATAAGTATCTTCTGTTTGTTCTTCAGTCATAATCACGGAAATAAATGGTCGAAGAGGTAGTGTGCATCGAAATATAAATATAATATGCTCAAATATACTAGAACTGCTAAAATATTCGACAAGGGCGGTGGTATAGGCAATCGTCATCGAGAACAGATGACTAGCAATCGTGTTATCGTAAGTAGCTTGTTCTTTCTTGTTCTTTATTTTGAGATTCAGCTTCCATTCCTTACATTCATCAACTCTTTGTATTCTCCTTATTTCCCCTTCCCTTTTCACCCTTTTCCACTTGCGGCTCATTTCTTCAGTTTCTTCATTTCTTCTTAACAGAGTATGTAGCTGATTTTCATCGAACAAACCTGTTCGAACGTCTCACACCACTTTACGGATACTTGCATATAACTATAATACGCATCTTCATTCGTCTCTTATTCATTGAATGGATTTGAGAGACAGCGATTCTGGCGTGCTTTCCTCTAAGCATTATCGTGTTAGGAATGTTCCTACTAGAGTATATATGTTTCATAACGGTGATAAATAGACCGAGTTCGATGGACTTTCAAATGGACGAAGCAAATTTCTGATGCCCAGATTTACTACTATAAAAATAAATCAATGCATCATTTGATTAAGCAGTTTCAGAAAACAGCCTGAATTTAATTTGGTAGGACCGTCATTTTAAAGATATCTTCAGGATACGCGGGACAGCGTACTCTATATATTTAGTATAGTTTAAAATGATATCTTATAGGATTCTCAAATCCGAGTCGAAATTGAATTCATGAGCAGTTGCAGTTTTCATACAGGCATGTATGTATGTTTTCACTTAAAGCCTTTTTGACAGCATTTCACAGATGAGGCATCAAATTTTTCTCCGCACGTTGTCTATTGACAGTCTTGAGCGCAGTGAGATCATATTTGAAGCTCTCGAAAAATTAGTGAATAAAATTATTGCTAAACAGATCGAGAGAAAAGGAGCGTTAGATGCTCCTCTTATTAAATTATCAGAGAATTAAAAGTTGTTTCCTTTTCATTTTTACTATTTATATCATTTCTAAAATAATACTAACATTGACAATAAAATTCGATTGGGTTAGACATCTTCGCTTTAGTGATAAATAGTTGTTACGCAATACATTTGTTCAGTTGAGATGTACTGTTGAATACAAATACAATATACAAATTGTATTATAATTTATAGCGTAACTATGGATAGATTTCAATGGTAAGAAGATTATTTTAAACTCGTACAAGCATATGCCTCTGCTCAAAGTGATGAATCTTTATGCTCTTGTTCAGCAACTGGCCTAATAACATTTATGTGACAAAAAAACATATACATCTAGAAAAATTGTATAATACACAACTCACTTCTCGATAAATGTGCGAACATGTGTAAGATGTTCGAATTTCGAATATTTTTCAGATATTCATCCACTTATGTGAAGAATGATTTTTCGCATGAGTCATCTGATTATTTTATTTTTTCTCCGAATGTCCGTACGTTATGTGTGTATTCTGTACATCCTCTGTGAACGCTTTCAGTCCTTCCGGCTTCAGTCCTTCGTCGTTTCCACGATTAGGCCGGTGTCGCTTATTTTGTTTTCAACTGCTGTGACTTGTATTCCCCCTTTACGGGGGATTACTAGCGCGAATAGCGCGTCGCGCGCTTCTCCGCTGGTTCTTATTTCACCATCCTCAACTTCCGACCGGATTATAACCACATTTCTCGGTGGTTTTACCGCCATTTGTCCGCTTTATTGCTGGCCATCTTCACTTTTTCCGCGTACGAGAGCTGTTTTGACTCGGCCTTCGTTGTTTTCTTAACGGCCGTTTTAAGCCGCTTGCTGGCTTCCAGCGACTTACTCACAGCGCTTAATATCGCAGTTTCCTTATTCTTAGCTTTTAGCTTGTTCTAGCCTTCCGGCTAGATGACAGTTGTGGAGCAGGAGATTCTCCACAAATCCTCTCATATCCTTAAAGTAACGCATTATCGTTGCGGTTTGCCCTTGTTAACTTTGTTGCTCGGGTCGTGGCAGAATGGTAGGACCCTCTTTTCCATATCGCTAGCTCGTTCCCTTATGTCGGGTATTGGCCGCGATTCTTCTTTAGTATCCTCCTTCTCTTCATCAGACCGCTTCTTGATTTCTGGGCTGTTTTGCTTTATCGGTGTAGCGCTTATATTAGTATCTTTAGGGGTTGACCACTCTGCCCCTTTTTCAGGCTTTTGCGTTTTCAAGGGTTGCAAAACCATGCTTGCATTCGTGGCGGGTGGCGGGTGGCGGGTGGCGTCTGCCCACGTGAAGACATCTGGATTACATTCGTGGCGTACTGTTTGTACACACGGACAGTGTACGAAGCGACGCGAACACAACCTATCTGCATGCCGTCATCTTGGGTCAACGCATGCTGTCAGGAGATCTTTAAAATGTGTCCAAGGATGTTGGCCGATGTAATTGTTAACAATGACTTGGCTTACTTAGAACCAGGCAGGCAACCGCCAGAGGCAAGGGAGGTGAAGAGGCTCTACAAGCATTTCTGGGGTAGAACTGCACCTCCAAATCCTATAATCCTAGGAAGTAGAGCCTCGGAGTTGTCATTATGTGAATACTTTCTTATTTCACATGATCTAATAAACCAACACTTCTTTCAACTTTTTTTAAGAAACTGTTTTGAATCGTGCAACATTTTCGATCGATTGCGATATCTCTGGTAATTGCATAGTTTTATTTGTGAATATTACACAAGTAAATATTTCGTTTTTTCGTTCAGATAAACTGCAACGTGATATTATTTTATATCACTGTTGCTTGATCATATTGCACAATTTTTATGCCAAGAGAAACATGCTAAAATTCTACATGTAATTTCTTTAGAGATAGTTGTACATTCAAATCATACAAATATATTCGTCTATAAAGTGATGAAAATTTCCATAATTAGGAGGTTGGCGTATGCTGCGTTTTATATCGCGCAGGAATAATTAACTCCATTTCTTCCAATGACGTTATTACAGAAATTCATACTAACCACATGATCATCTGATTTAAGTGCACGAACGAAAGAATCTATCCGTTATTATTTTTTTCCTTCCATATATCTATAAGTGTCATTTCTCCACTACCCAACATGTTCATATTCTAAACGTATCATGCGCATCTTCTTTCCATTTCCGTCCCAAAGTTCGCAACGCAAGTATATCATTTCTAATCTTTCCACTTTTCTTCTCCTTTCCTTTTATCTGAATAATGGTTTAGTATTGCATGATTCTTAGGAACATCTAACGCATTCGAGTCGAATTATTTTCCATCACTAAATACATCCTTTCTTCGATACTTCCTACACTGCATACGTACTTTCGTAATTTCTATAGCTTTTCTCTACGGCGAGAGGCGAGAAATATCCAGCGTTTCAGTGTTGGATGTTTCAAATGTTTACATCGTTGCAAAAGCGTTGATCGTTTAATAAAAGATCGTTTAATAAGACCTACTATTTTGGCATATCCTTTGGCATTCGTTGATACCGGCGATTGCTCTCTGCTCACCCTTGTGTTATATTTCACAGACCTTTCTAAGGATTATGTTACCATGTTTCAATATCCATTAATGAATTTTGTAATTTTTAAGACGTTACAGTTATTTGTAATGTATATATAGTCTTACTTTGATTGACTAACTGATTTACTTGCATAATTTAATGAGAAGTAAAACAATAAAATATTGCGTATAAGCTATCATTTTGCTTTCAAAACACCTTAATAGTAATCAATAAAAAATATAACAAGATTCTATTTAGATTTCCTTCTATAACTTTCATATCTTTTCTGCATGCATATAATTTATAAAATATAACATTTAAAAAATATAAACTGGTAAAACATATAATATTCTCATGGGAGAATGTTCTCATTTCTCCTTGTACCGTACATCAATTAATGTCAAATTATACTACAATCAATAAAAATATAGCAGCAGAAATGGAAAATATAAATAACCCATGGGAGAAAGCAGGGTATCTCTTGTGAAGACACCACAACTCCCATGATCTATTGTCGCAATCATAATTAACTAGAAGTGGTTAGAATGAAATAATTACGTAACTGTAACGCTGACCGTATGTTATGCCAACAATGGGAGCCGAGGCAGTAAAACTCGATAGCGACACATATACCCGTACGGCAACACGTGTTTGCGTGGCGATTACGAAAAACCGACGGCCAGTAGATGAAAGAAGGCCACATGCAGTCGAATGAAATCAAATATTAAAAACAGGGCCTAGGCTAATTAAGATTCTCTTAAGATGTTCACTACCAGCATCACACTATTATGATGCGTCGATTTTCATTCAGAGGTAAGAATCATAGATATGAGAAGACAGTCCCACGTACGATTTCAGGAAACCCAAACTGCAACATCCCGATTCCCACGGAAGTGAAGCCCCAGTGGACCACCACTCCGTGGGGGATGGCATTATAAATAAGCGTAGCAACATAGCGCAGCGCTCATTATTATTTTAATCATTCTTTGTGCTCATTATAATTTACGTACCATATTGTGCTCATTATTTTTGTATTCATTCTTAGTGATCATTGTTATTACGGTTCATTATTATTTTGTTCACTCTTTGTGTTCATTGTTACTACGTTCGTTATTGCGCTCATCATTGCGTTTAAAAATTTTGTATAGTATTTTGCGTTTCGGGGTCTTTAAGTTTTCGGTCAAGAAAAGAGAGCCGCGACTAAATAAAAAGAAAATTTTATCTTTGAAGTCCTCATTTCATCGCTTAGACAGAAACGGGCATTGTAATTGCGATATTAATCCAGTTAGTAAATTGTTCAGTCTGTATCGAAATAGATAAATAAAGTAAAAGTTGATAGTAAACTATATTCGAGTTCAAGTAATAAACCCAACAAAAACATCGACGACCACCGGAGCAGCTGAGGTAATGGCGCCAGACAGCACCTACTCCTCAAGGTAAGAAAATTAATTTTGAAAATTTCCTTCTTCTCTGATAATTTCGTTGCCCTCGAGAATCGAATTAGAACTTCCTACCATCGATCTCGTTTTATTTTCGTGAACGGTTTTGAGGATAGAATCATTGTTTAAACTTTAAACAAAGGGGTTGTCCGCTGTGTCGGCTTGTGCGAACGGTGTTTTCAGCTACTCAAACACCCACTGATCTTCGCATTCCTCCTCCCATTGTTGGCAAAACATTGCCCGTCTTTGGGCAAGGCATGCGAAATCACACAAGTCCCGCACAGAGAGGATCGTTGGAATCATCCTCGATTATTAAACTCGACGGGCAAGAAAATTGTGGCAATAGAAACCATCGTAGTAAATGAACTGAGCTTTGGTTCTAACGACAAACTACTATAGCGAAATTAAAAGAGAAGAAGAAGGCAAACGTAGGAATAAATATATATCAAACAACGAATATTCACATTCTTATCCAATCCATCAACGCGAAAATTCTTGTTCTACCTCCTCTAACTAACTAATATACATACATATATATATATATATATATATATATATATATAATATAAATACATATATATAATATATATAATATATATATATATATAAATATATATATAAATATATATATAAATATAATATATATATATATATATATATATGTATATGTATATATCAACTATACTAACATCGATACTAAGTGCACACAAAATTCTCTAAAGCATATCACGACAAAATGGACAATTACATAAACTCGCTTGCCAAAAATAGTAATCCTTACTTGGGCTTTCGGTTCGGTTCGGGCCGAGGGTAACACACGGACGGAGATCTCTGTGGAAAAAGTGAAGTGTGAAGGGAAAAAGGAACAGGAAGCATAAAGAGGCATGAAGAAGGGAAAATAAAGAGTGAGCATACAAGGAGAAGGCAAAAGAAAAGCGAAAAAGGAGACAAGAACGAGAGAATGCTACAAATAAGAAAAACTAGAAAAGAAGAGGTTAGGAGGCTAGAAGCGCGGCAAAACAAAGTAAGGTAGGGAGACGGCAGATGGCGACAAACAGGGGAAGACCAAGGAGTACTGGTAACGCAGTCTTCAAAAATACACTGGACAAATACAGTTCGACAGAAAAAGAGACACCAGCCAGAGAGAAAGTAATGGAGGCAGTGGTGGAAGAAATAGAGAAAATGGAAAGAGGATTCGAGGCAATGATCGAGGAAATAAAATATATATATATTGGAAAAGCAAGTGGAGGAGCTAAAGAGAGAAATGAAAGAGGAAAGGGAAAGAAGGGAAAGAGAGACAGACAGAGAGAAAGGAGAGTGGGAATGGGAAAAGAAAGAATTATTGGGTAGAATCAGAAGAATTGGAGAGGATCAGGACAGGACAGAGAGAGAGAGGAAAGAAGAAGAAACATAGTAATCAAGGGAGTGGACTGGAACGAAGGAAGCAATGAAGAGACAGTAAAGGAGTTCATAAACGAAAAAATGAGGATAGGGGCAGAAGTAGAAAAAGCACATATGATAAAGGTGGGGTGGGGGGGGGCAAGAACACAATAATAGTGGCAACGATGAAATCAATGGAGGAAAAAATAAGGATAATGAAGGAGAAAAGCAAATGGGAAAAGGGTGTATACATGGACGATGATCTGACAAAAAAAGAAAGGGATGGGAAGCAACACATAAGAAGGGTAGCCAGAGAAAGAATGGAACAAGGCGAATATGTAAGGACAGGATACAAGAAACTAACAATAGAGAACAAATGGTACAGGTGGAACGAAAACGGAGAGAGGCTGGAGGAAGAAAGAAAGAGAGGGGAAGGAAAATGAAAAAAGAGGAACAGGAGGGGGGACTACAATGGGGATGAAAACGTGCTTCTGAAATGTAGCAGGGCTAATAAGTAAGGACAAAAGAGAAAAGTTAAAATATAGACTACCCAAAGAATTCGACTGGAAATGCAGGGCAGCAATGACAGTAAGGAAAAAAGGAAGAGCAAAGGGAAGAATAACAACGGGTATAAATAAAAACCTAAGAGAAATAGGATATAAAGGAATTAGTGATAATATAGTTGGAAGAAAAATAATATACAATTACAAGACGTATAGGATAATGATGGTTTATAATCAGGATACATAAGGGACATGGAAAAAAAGAGGAAAGAGTAGACGGAAGAGAAGAGGAAGTGGTGATCATCAGCGGAGACTGGAACGCAAGAACGGGAGAAGAGGGAGGGTCGATAAACGAGGACGTAGGGAAAGAAAAAAACAGACGATCAAAAGACAAGACAATAAACATGGAAGGAAGAACACTACTAAAGATAATCAATGGCAGCGATAAAGAAGGAGAGGAGCGGACCTATATATTGGCGAGAGAGGAAACTCAGTAATAGACTACGTGATTGGCAATCAGGAGGCGACAGAAGAAATAATTTACATGAAAATAGGAAAAAGAACAGAGTCAGGCCACATGCCGTTAGAAATAGAAATAGGGGGGGGGCGGAATTACAAAAAAATGAGGAAAAGGAAGAAGAAGAGAAGGAGAAGAGGGAATGGACAAACAAAAGTGTGGAAAAATACTTGGACGAATGTAAAGACTGGACCTGCAACGGAAGAACAGTAGCGGAAATGTGGACAGAAATCAACAAGAAGATAAACGAAGCAATGCAAAAGAAGAAAGTAAAGATAAGGAACAGAGAGAGAGGAAAAGAGAGTAAAAGAGAGATGAGAAGGAAGGTGACAAAGTTTATGAAAGGAAAATACAGTAGAGAAGCTCTTATGGAGGAAAAAAGGCATTCAAATAGAGGTGCAAACAAAGAAAGGAAAGATACGAAGAAGAAGAAATGGTGAAAATCAAGAAGATCAAAACAGAACAAGAAGCGTGGAAATACATAAATAAATACAGAAGGAGAAGAGAGAATATAGATGAAGATTATATGAAATAAGCGAGGAAGAGTGGAAAAATCATTTTATGGAAATTTTAGAAGGAACAGAGCACAAAGAGGGCAGGAAAAAAGAGGAGCATCGAGCAGAAGAGAAAATAATGGAGGAGAGAGAAGATAATATATAGAGATGGAAGAGGTGATATACAAACTAAGAAACTTGAAGGAGAAGAAAGCAGTGGGGGAAGGCGGGTTAGAAAATGAAGTATGGAAGTATGCACCGAAGGAAGTGGGTGAAGCGTTATGGGCTCTGTTAAGGAAAATATGGAATGGGGTGAGGATACCAGAAGATTGGAAAAAAGGAGCAAACATGTCCGATATATAAAAAGAGGGACAAGAGAGCAGGGAAGGGTTACAGAAAAGTAACATTAATGGATACAGCATACAGGGATACTGCACGAACGACTGAAGGCAGAGATTGAAAACAAACTGAAAGAGAGCCAATTCGGATTCAGAAAAGAAAGACGCGGTATTTGTGATAAACCATATCATAGACAAACAGTTGAGTAGAGAAAAAGAAAAACTACATGCCTGCTTTGCGGACTTAAAAGCGGCGTTCGACAGGCTAAACAGAAAGAAATTGGAGGAGGAAATGAGAAAAATGGGGATTAACGAAAACTTAACCAGAAGGAATAAAGAGATATACGCAGAAACAAAGAATGTGGTAAGAATCAAGAATAACAACACAAAAGAATTTTGGACAGTGAGGGGAGTCAGACAAGGATGCCCGTTGAGCCCTATTTAACATCTACGTGGCGGGGCTGGAAGAAGAATTAAGGAAAGGACAAGTCGGGGGGGGGGGGGCATAGTGGCAGGAGAAAGAAAGGTATGGTCATTGACATATGCAGACGATATTGTGCTGATGGCTGATAGAGAGGAGAAGCTAAAGGAAATGCTAAAGGGATTCGAAATATTTTTAAAGGAAACCGAATTGGAACTGAGCACGAAAAAGGCCAAGAGTGTAGTTTTCGAAAAAAACGAAAGAACAAGAGGAGACAAAGAAAATGGAAATGGGGAGAACGAGAATTAGAAGAAGTGGACGAGATAAGATACCTAGGGTACATACTACTGAAAAAACGGTAGTGATGAGAAACATATAGAAGACAGGAAAAAGAGAGCAAGAATAGCAATGAAGAAAACATGGAGCGTGGAAGAAAAAATTTCCAAACAGGACAACAAGAGGAGAATGAAGATGTTTGGAACGCTGGTAGAGAACGTGGCGCTGTTTGGAGCATAGGTATGAGGCTGGAACATGGAAGAAAGGCTGGATAGAATACAAAGAAGATATGTGAAATGGAGCTTAGGTTTAGATATGACAACACCGAATTATATATCGATAGAAGAATGTAAGCTAACAGAAATCAAAGAAAAAGTATTAGGAAGAGCAGCAAGATATGAAGGGAAAGCCATAGAGTCAAAAAAGGAACTAGTAAAGAAGTGCATAAAGGAAAGAGAGAGAAACTGGGGAAATGGCCAATAACGGAAAAGAGCAAGAAAGAGAAAGAAGGGACTAGAAAGGATGAGAAATGGAGGGACACAGATGGAAGTAAGAGAAGAGCAAGAAAAGATGACACTAGACCAGATTATAGAAGAAAGGAGAAAGAGAGAAGCAGAAGAGAGGGGGGAAAGGATAAGGGAATCAAAATATGACAAACATTATAGAAAAATCGCCAAAGAAGAGTTAGCAAAATACTTAGAAGGGAGGATGAAGTGGAAGGACAGAAAAATATTAGCAAGATTCAGATGTGGAAACGAGACTAAATCAAGGGAATACTGGAAAGAAGAGGGAGAAAAAAGATGCAAGCTATGTAAAAAGAAAGAAGAAGACCTGAGACACGTAATAGAAGAATGAGAAATAACAGGAGAACCAAGGGACACGGAAAATAATAATAATAATAATAATAATGATAATGATAATAATAATAATGATAATAATAATAATGATAATAATGATAATAATGATAATAATGATGATGATGATGATGATGATGATAATAATAATAATGATAATAATGATAATAATGATAATAATGATAATGATGATGATGATGATGATGATGATGATAAGAATAATGATAATAATAATGATAATAGTTATCCTTACTCATCCTCAATTATTGACAAATGACACACCCATACATTCTAATTAAAACGTTAAAAACCTTCCTTATTTTATTTTGTTTTTTTTTATTATGGGTAATAGCACAGAAATCCCCATGCTATAGTAATTAGCAAATGATACAAAAATGTAAGTATTTGTAGAAACAAATAAGAACGTTTAATAAAGGAAAAATTAAAAAGAAAATGATAGATACTTCTACCTCTCAGAGGGATCAAGCAAAAGGACCAAACGCATCGAGATCTACAGTAAGACACGGTAAACCGGCCTATCCTGTTCAATATCCATGTTTAGTGTCCTATTATAAATGTATGGCATGAACAAGAACGGCAATCAAAATAATAAATCAGCAATAGCATTCGTAAATGATATGTTAATTTCATCAGAAACAATAAACCGTGACAAATAAAAATCCAGCTGCAAGACCTAGTCAAGAAAGTAGAAAATTACGCTTTCCAACACGGAAGCTAAGAATCTACACCGATAAATGTGAAACAATCTCGTTCAGTCCATATATTTCAAAAACTTCAAAAGCAAAGTACGACGTGAGAATAAATTCGAAAATATTCTTCCATACAACAGAAAATATCAACGGAAAATTTTCCGATGCAAACAAAGTTAGATGCTTCGGAGTCCATCTAAACTTCGGGTTAAATCACAACGACAACACAAAGACACAGTTATAGAAAGCAGATAAATTCTTCTTATACCTCATAAGACTACCTTACTCGAAAGATTCGCACAGATCAATAAAACTTCACTGCTACAAAACACTAATTAGACCAACCATTCTAACGTATGGTCGTTAAATCTGTTTCAATGTAAGTGTCAACGCCACGGAAAAATTAAGAATCATTGAAAGAAAATACATCACAGCATGTTTAGGAATATATAGATTGCCAGAATTGAAATTTAGCAAATATAGCAAATCACAAGCTATACGAAGAGCCCAAATTAATCCATATCGATTCTTCATTCTTAAATTAGTCAGACCACTGGTCAAAGATACACAAAATAATCATAAACTTCATCGTCGCCCACAATCTATAGTCAAACCCGTTATACCATAAACACGTTCAAAAAGCAGGTTATTTCCCCCCGGAATCCTTCACCTGTTTAGATAGCGTGAAATTAATCCAAAACAATAATAACTTAGCATTATTCTATCACTACAGCAGAAACGTAATAATAAAAAATACTGTACGATAGCGACATAGACCATAAGGATAGCAATATAAGACTTATGTATAAATTGTCAACCGTAGATTTAAGTGAGACACTCAAAGACAATAAAGATAAATATTGGTGGCTAACCACCGTAGAAAATTAAATTATAGCAATAAGAAAACCGTATGTTTAGTTAGTAAATGAACCAAAGATTGTAAGCAAAGATCACAAAAGAACAATGCAAATGTCACGTAAACTTGAGGGTTAGACGATAAAATAGCTGAGTCGTAACACAACTATTAATTTTGTTTTCATTAATCTTTATTATGAATTCAGCAATCACAATGAAACCTAGTTACACTGATACGTTAAGTACGCGACTGTTATAAGGATAGAGACCGGTAAAGATATGTTGACTATTCTAAGGATACGGAATAAGTGAAGTTTTACTGACGATACTGTGTCTGGGGAAAGCTAGGGATGAGTGTGTCTAAGGACACGGGACTATCGGACTTGTTGATGATAATTTTTGTTAAGGAAGTGAGGGTAGTAGACATCTTTCTCCGATTGGATAATAAGACGGTTGGTGGACCAGGAAGGGTTTTAGCCGCCCTCGTGAGAAAGTTGCTAACGCAACATAGCAGACGCGAGGAAAACCTACTTTCCCTGTTAACCCGTAGTAAACAATAAACGTAAAAGGAAATCTAAGACAAGAGATACTCGCTTGGCCTGAAGGACCTTAACTATGAAAATTCCAAGACCCCTGATGGGTACTTAGGACTACTGAGGGCACGCGCCAAGGATGTGCAGACATCTGGGCGCCATCCTGCCCGCGGTGTGTGGCCTGGTCTCTGATGTGAATTGACGTTATACAAACACAGTTAAATTAAGAAAATGTTCCCTGCAATTGTGTAATCATATATACGTAATTATATATCTCATACGTTTATTCTCTTTCTTCCCCCTCCTAAAATGTCAGCGATCCATAATACAATATCGGGCCTCCCTATACTAGTTTGTAAGTTCATAGTCTAAGGAATGGTTACATTGTAAGTCAATAAATGGTAGTATGAAGTGCAACGTTTATGTGAGCACCTATACTAGGCGTACATTACGCAAACATTAAAAACTTCCCACAAGCTGAGACCCTCAACTCATAAATCAAATTCTTTTTATTTTTGATTCATTGTAGTAAATGAAATCATTTACCAACATATTTGTCACACTTTTCTCATTCAGATAAGACCAAGCACGATATAATTTGGAGCACATTTGCTTACTGAGTAAATGATAATTAAATACATATCAATAAGTAAATCTAACATCACAAATATATTAGTAAAAGTTTGATTTTGGAAAAGTTAGAAATAAAAAAGTTTTACTTTTGATTCAGCACATAGATACATTGTCTCCGCGCTATCTGCCACTTGTAGTTTAATTTGATAATCCACGATAAGATAAACTTAAGTAGATGTTTATGTATTGTTGTATATTATTATATAAAATTAATTTTAATAAAAATTTAATAAAAAATTTTAATTCAAATCAAAATGTAGTATATTTAAGAATTTATGAGTTATAATAAATTTAATTTTTTAATAATTATATTTTAATATTAATTTGAAAGAGGATTCAAAAGTAAAATTAATAAATTAATTAATTTGAAAATAGTTTTGAAAAGTGTACAAATTGCCCGTCAATTTCATTTGTGGAATAAGTCGTAACATAGTAAAAATATTGGAAAATGTTTTTAGATAAAAAATTAGTTTTTATAATATTTCATTTTTAATGAAAATTATTTAAATTGAATTTTTTTTTAAATAATAAATTTAATATTTTAGTTTAAAATTTATTAAATTATATTTTTGTAAAGTTGTATAATAAATAATTGTTAAAGTAATAATTTATGAAATAATACAATGATTTATAGATTTAGTAATGTGAATGAAATTTTAAAGAATTAAATAAGTAAAATAAATTTTGTACCTTTTGTATCAGGGTTAATTAATATAATTTAATAATTTTATTATTCTCGAAAGAAAAAGAGTTAAATATTTAATTATGTTTTTGTTGAATAAAAAATTATAATATATATTTAGAAATTAAATATTAATCGATTATTTTTATATCTAGTTTTTTTTAAATGAATTTAATTTATATATAAAAAATATAAAAAATTTATTTTATAATTTTTTTTATTTTTATATAAAAAATTTATGGGATAATCTATAAATTTCAATATATAATTAAATTATTATTATTATTATTTAAAAATTTATATTATAATTATATTGATTTAGTAATAATTTTTATTAATAAATACTTAATAATTTAATAATTTTATTTTAAAAATTTAAGAAATTTATATAAAATTGAATAATATATATTTATTAAAAAAAATAATTTATAATTTATTTAAATTAAGTATAATGATTATATTAGTAATATTTTATGTTTAAAATTTTTATTTTTTAATAAATTTTGAAATATATATATATATATATAAGGAATTAGGCAAATTAAATATATTCACCTGTTTATCAAAAACATGGCTTATTGATTTTAATTTTAAGTCTATCTGCCCAATGATTTAATTATTTAATGGCTGCAGTATAATTGACTGTACAAAGGTAGCACAATCAATTGTTTTTTAATTAAAAACTAGAATGAAAGAATTAATGAGATATATACTGTCTCATATATATATATATAATTAATTTAAATTTTTAGTAAAAATGCTAAAATATATTTATGGGACGATAAGACCCTATAGAATTTTATATTTATATATATTAGATTTTAAATTTTTTAAATATAAATATTTAATTGGGAGGATTAGTAAATTTATAAAACTTTATTTTAAATATAAAATTTAATTAAAGAATTGATCTTGTATTATAAATTAAAAGAATAAATTACCTTAGGGATAACAGCGTAATATCTTTTTAAAGATCATATTAATAAAGATGATTGCGACCTCGATGTTGAATTAAGATAAATTTTAAATGCAGAAGTTTAATAATTAAGTCTGTTCGACTTTTAAAATCTTACATGATTTGAGTTCAAATCGACGTGAGTCAGATTGGTTTCTATCTATAAAAATAAATAAATTATTTGTACGAAAGGACTATAATTTTTAATTAAATTATATTATTAACTTTAATTAATAATTTTGATTATATTAGCAAATTAGTGCATTAAATTTAGAATTTAAATAAATTATAATAAAATTATAATATATAATAATAATTTTTTTAAATTTTTTATTAATGATATTTATAATTTTGATTAGAGTGGCTTTTTTAACTTTATTTGAGCGTAAAATATTAGGTTATATTCAATTACGAAAAGGTCCAAATAAATTAATAATTAAAGGTTAATTTCAACCTTTTAGAGATGCTTTAAAATTGATATCAAAGGAATTTTTTTTTTAAATTTTAATAATTTATATTTATATAGTCCAATAATTATATTTTTATCATTAATATTATGATTTATTTATCCTTGAATATATTCTTTTCTTTTTATTGATTATAGAATTATTTTTTTAATATTAATTTTGAGATTAATGGTTTATCCAATTATAATAATTGGTTGAGTGTCTTTATGTAATTATTCAATTTTAGGTTCATTACGTTCAGTTTCTCAAATAATTTCATTTGAAATTTTATTATTTTTGTTTTTTTTTTACTAATAACTTTAATTGAGAATTATTCTTTATTTATATTTATAAAATTTCAATATAATATATATATATATATTTTATATATATCCTTTATATATTATTTTTATAATTAGAGCATTAATTGATTTAAATCGAGTTCCATTCGATTTGATTGAAGGTGAATCAGAATTAGTTTCTGGATTTAATGTTGAATATTATAGAAGATTATTTGTATTAATTTTTTTTATCTGAATATTTAAATGTTATATTTATAAGATTATTATTAACAATAATGTTTTTTGGATTAAATTGATGATCATTTAGTTTTATTTTAGTTTATTTATTTCATTTAATTTTATTAATTATAATTCGTGGTGTATTACCTCGTATTCGATATGATAAATTAATAATAATATGTTGGGTTGAATTATTAGTGTTAATTTTAATATATTTAATATTAATTTATTTAATAAAAGAATTTATTGTTTTGATAGTATTTTAATTTGTATTTAAAAAAATATTTAATTTTTAATAAAATTTTTTTATAATAAATTATTATTAATTTTAAATTAATTTTATTAATTTAAAAATTATAAAAATTTATATGTATATATATAGATTAAGTTTTTAATTATTATATTTAAATATATAAGTTTGTTTATATAAATTTAATTAATTAAAAAATTAATTTTTATTAAATTTATATATATAAATAAATTATTTAATATTTATTTATTGATTTCTAATTAATATTATTAATTTAAAAATTAATTTTATTTTAAAAATTATATTTAAATATGTGTGTGTGTATTTTATATATATATTTAAATATGTGTGTTAATATGTGTGTATATATTAAATATATTAATATTATTAGTAAGTTTGTGTTTATATATATATATATAAATATAAATAAGTAAATTTGTGTGTGTATTTAAATATATTAAATATGTATATATAAATTTATGTGTATTTAAATTTTAAAATATTTATATACATATATATATTTATAGATATATATATATAAATTAAATTTTTTATTTTTTATATTTAATTTATTTATAGGTTTTATTAAATAAATTATAAATTTATTAGATAAATTTAAAATTTAAAAAAAATGTAAATATAATTAATTTTGATTTAAATTAAATAAATTATTTATGTTTAATAATTATAATAATTTAATTATATAATTAAATCTTAATTTATACTTAGATAATTGTTTATTTAAAGTTAATGGAAAATTTTATTTCTATAATATGATTTCAAGTCATATACTTATTCAAGTTCATTAACTAATTATTTTTTTTTAATAATATATCTCAAATATTATTTATAAAAAATGATAAAATTAAATATATAAAATATAATGATGTAAATAATATATTTAAATTTGTATATGGATATTCAATTATTTGTTTTCCTAATCAAGTAAGTATAATAATCGTTAAGAATCAGCCGATGTTATTTGCAAATTGTCAGTTGTTGTTATCTGTTTAATAAACATTATTGGTTAAATATCACCTAGTGTACTTCAGTACCTATTACACCATTCCACCTCATATTCAAGAGATAAAAACAAAACACCATTAAAAGCTGTAACAGTTATACTTTCAGACCAGAAGAATAAGATGAGAGTATAAGTAAATGAAAAGATATGGAACATTTAAGGACACTAGATATAGCATTGCAAAGAAAGGACAAGATCATACATGATCTATCACAAACGCTATCATACTTTGAGAAAAATATATTTTCCATCTTTCTTAAAATCCTTTTTAAGAAGGAAAAATGATTTGAAACAAGAACAAAAGAAACTTTCAATCATTTTTCTTGTCTTAAATCGCAGTGTAAAAATAAAGATGAAAAAAATGTTATAGCGGATTGTAAAGAAAATACAATGAACGAACATACCTTGTTGTCGCGAATTGAAACGTTGCTCGTCACCGTGTGTGTCTGATTTGACGTGCAAGACATTTCCTTGCGGAAGTTGACCCTCTAGTTGTTGGCGCGAGGTTCGCCGCTAACGGTTGCTGCGATGCTGATGATGATGTGATCATGTGGCACTGTATGATTTACTGCTGTATCTCTGTTCACTTGATCGTCCAATGCTCGTGATCCGGCTCGAAGGACCAAATCGAGAACGACCGTTCGCGTAGAGACGCGATCGCGAGGGAAACGTGTGAGCGGGAGACGTAAATTTTTGCTACGATTATGATAATCGACGCCGCGAATTAGTCGTTCCCCTGTTTCGTTTAGAATAACAGAGATAGTTCAAATGATTTTAACTTTGAATTAACGCGATTAATATAAACGTGTATATTTAACGATATTTAAAGTTATAATGAATACGTCACAAATGATTTAACGATGATACAATTAGTTTGTTACAGTAATTTGACCCGATTTTATGATATTTCTCGATGTATTCGTTAGACTAAGCGACTTTGATTTTATTCGTCTGAACCTTTCGATGCATCCCGTTTGAATTCTCATTTGCCACTGACTGCCCTTCCATTTTGTCCTTTGTCTTCTCTGAGATACGACCCCCACTACGCTCGGATCACGCCACCGTTCGCGCCTATGATCACGTATACCAGCTTCTTTCTTTATGCGGATAAAATAACGAACCGAAGGCGAATAGATGTTTCTGGAACTCGCTGCTTGACGACAACTATGCGTTTATCGCTACTTTGTGTATATCTCGACGGTCATGTAAGACGATCTGTTTGCGACGGTTAGGAACACGGCCTACAGTAAGCCTTGGGGCGTAATAAACGGAGAGAATAAAATTTTAATTAAAATTAAATTTTTTATAAATAAAATATATATAATAATATTGTTAATAAGTTTTAAATTAGAATAAAAATAGATAAAAATAGGATAAAAAATATATAAATATGAATATAAATATATATATATATATATATATATATTATTTACATATATATGAGTGTATATGTGTGTCTAAAATATTTTAAAGAATTAATTATTAATTAAAATTTTAATAAAAAAATAATTTAATATAAATTAATAATATTTTAATAAATGTATTTATATATATATATATATTATGTGTGTGTATGCGCGTATTATGAATAAATATGTAAATATTTTATATTTTACAAATAAAGATAATTTAATAAAAAAATTATATTTAATGTAATTTGCATATTAAATTTTGATTTTAAAAGAATTAATAATATTAATAATATAAAATAAATTTTATAATGATTTTTTAATTAATTATATTTTTGTATTAATAAATAATGATTTAAAATTAAAAATTTATTTTATTTTAATAATTGAATTTAAATAATTAATGAAAGTTAAATGTAGAAAAAAATATAAATAATGATTAATTTAGTGCCAGCAATAGCGGTTAAACTAAATTTGTAAATTAATTTTATTAATTTATATATATATATAAATATTTAAAATAATATTATTTAATAAAAATTATATATTTTAGGTGAAATTTAATTTATAATTAAATTAAATTTTATATTTATAAATATAATAAGGTAAAATAATAAACTAGGATTAGATACCCTATTATATAAAATAATAATATTGGATTTATTATTAAATGTTGAATCATTAAAATTGAATTATATGGCGGCTTTTCATTCTTATTAGAGAATCTTGTAGTTTAATTTGATAATCCACGATAAGATAAACTTAAGTAGATGTTTATGTATTGTTGTATATTATTATATAAAATTAATTTTAATAAAAATTTAATAAAAAATTTTAATTCAAATCAAAACGTAGTATATTTAAGAATTTATGAGTTATAATAAATTTAATTTTTTAATAATTATATTTTAATATTAATTTGAAAGAGGATTCAAAAGTAAAATTAATAAATTAATTAATTTGAAAATAGTTTTGAAAAGTGTACAAATTGCCCGTCAATTTCATTTGTGGAATAAGTCGTAACATAGTAAAAATATTGGAAAATGTTTTTAGATAAAAAATTAGTTTTTATAATATTTCATTTTTAATGAAAATTATTTAAATTGAATTTTTTTTTAAATAATAAATTTAATATTTTAGTTTAAAATTTATTAAATTATATTTTTGTAAAGTTGTATAATAAATAATTGTTAAAGTAATAATTTATGAAATAATATAATGATTTATAGATTTAGTAATGTGAATGAAATTTTAAAGAATTAAATAAGTAAAATAAATTTTGTACCTTTTGTATCAGGGTTAATTAATATAATTTAATAATTTTATTATTCTCGAAAGAAAAAGAGTTAAATATTTAATTATGTTTTTGTTGAATAAAAAATTATAATATATATTTAGAAATTAAATGTTAATCGATTATTTTTATATCTAGTTTTTTTTTAAATGAATTTAATTTATATATAAAAAATATAAAAAATTTATGGGATAATCTATAAATTTCAATATATAATTAAATTATTATTATTATTATTTAAAAATTTATATTATAATTATATTGATTTAGTAATAATTTTTATTAATAAATACTTAATAATTTAATAATTTTATTTTAAAAGTTTAAGAAATTTATATAAAATTGAATAATATATATTTATTAAAAAAAATAATTTATAATTTATTTAAATTAAGTATAATGATTATATTAGTAATATTTTATGTTTAAAATTTTTATTTTTTAATAAATTTTGAAATATATATATATATATAAGGAATTAGGCAAATTAAATATATTCACCTGTTTATCAAAAACATGGCTTATTGATTTTAATTTTAAGTCTATCTGCCCAATGATTTAATTATTTAATGGCTGCAGTATAATTGACTGTACAAAGGTAGCATAATCAATTGTTTTTTAATTAAAAACTAGAATGAAAGAATTAATGAGATATATACTGTCTCATATATATATATATAATTAATTTAAATTTTTAGTAAAAATGCTAAAATATATTTATGGGACGATAAGACCCTATAGAATTTTATATTTATATATATTAGATTTTAAATTTTTTAAATATAAATATTTAATTGGGAGGATTAGTAAATTTATAAAACTTTATTTTAAATATAAACTTTAATTAAAGAATAATTAATGATCTTGTATTATAAATTAAAAGAATAAATTACCTTAGGGATAACAGCGTAATATCTTTTTAAAGATCATATTAATAAAGATGATTGCGACCTCGATGTTGAATTAAGATAAATTTTAAATGCAGAAGTTTAATAATTAAGTCTGTTCGACTTTTAAAATCTTACATGATTTGAGTTCAAATCGACGTGAGTCAGATTGGTTTCTATCTATAAAAATAAATAAATTATTTGTACGAAAGGACTATAATTTTTAATTAAATTATATTATTAACTTTAATTAATAATTTTGATTATATTAGCAAATTAGTGCATTAAATTTAGAATTTAAATAAATTATAATAAAATTATAATATATAATAATAATTTTTTTAAATTTTTTATTAATGATATTTATAATTTTGATTAGAGTGGCTTTTTTAACTTTATTTGAGCGTAAAATATTAGGTTATATTCAATTACGAAAAGGTCCAAATAAATTAATAATTAAAGGTTTATTTCAACCTTTTAGAGATGCTTTAAAATTGATATCAAAGGAATTTTTTTTTTAAATTTTAATAATTTATATTTATATAGTCCAATAATTATATTTTTTTTATCATTAATATTATGATTTATTTATCCTTGAATATATTCTTTTCTTTTTATTGATTATAGAATTATTTTTTTAATATTAATTTTGAGATTAATGGTTTATCCAATTATAATAATTGGTTGAGTGTCTTTATGTAATTATTCAATTTTAGGTTCATTACGTTCAGTTTCTCAAATAATTTCATTTGAAATTTTATTATTTTTGTTTTTTTTTACTAATAACTTTAATTGAGAATTATTCTTTATTTATATTTATAAAATTTCAATATAATATATATATATATATTTTATATATATCCTTTATATATTATTTTTATAATTAGAGCATTAATTGATTTAAATCGAGTTCCATTCGATTTGATTGAAGGTGAATCAGAATTAGTTTCTGGATTTAATGTTGAATATTATAGAAGATTATTTGTATTAATTTTTTTTATCTGAATATTTAAATGTTATATTTATAAGATTATTATTAACAATAATGTTTTTTGGATTAAATTGATGATCATTTAGTTTTATTTTAGTTTATTTATTTCATTTAATTTTATTAATTATAATTCGTGGTGTATTACCTCGTATTCGATATGATAAATTAATAATAATATGTTGGGTTGAATTATTAGTGTTAATTTTAATATATTTAATATTAATTTATTTAATAAAAGAATTTATTGTTTTGATAGTATTTTAATTTGTATTTAAAAAAATATTTAATTTTTAATAAAATTTTTTTATAATAAATTATTATTAATTTTAAATTAATTTTATTAATTTAAAAATTATAAAAATTTATATGTATATATATAGATTAAGTTTTTAATTATTATATTTAAATATATAAGTTTGTTTATATAAATTTAATTAATTAAAAAATTAATTTTTATTAAATTTATATATATAAATAAATTATTTAATATTTATTTATTGATTTCTAATTAATATTATTAATTTAAAAATTAATTTTATTTTAAAAATTATATTTAAATATGTGTGTGTGTATTTTATATATATATTTAAATATGTGTGTATATTAATAAATTTTTATGTATTTATATAAATATATTAATATTATTAGTAAGTTTGTGTTTATATATATATATAAATATAAATAAGTAAATTTGTGTGTGTATTTAAATATATTAAATATGTATATATAAATTTATGTGTATTTAAATTTTAAAATATTTATATACATATATATATTTATAGATATATATATATAAATTAAATTTTTTATTTTTTATATTTAATTTATTTATAGGTTTTATTAAATAAATTATAAATTTATTAGATAAATTTAAAATTTAAAAAAAATGTAAATATAATTAATTTTGATTTAAATTAAATAAATTATTTATGTTTAATAATTATAATAATTTAATTATATAATTAAATCTTAATTTATACTTAGATAATTGTTTATTTAAAGTTAATGGAAAATTTTATTTCTATAATATGATTTCAAGTCATATACTTATTCAAGTTCATTAACTAATTATTTTTTTTTTAATAATATATCTCAAATATTATTTATAAAAAATGATAAAATTAAATATATAAAATATAATGATGTAAATAATATATTTAAATCAAGTAAGTATAAGAAAAATGTTAATAAATCATCAATAAAAAATTTTATTTATAAAATAAAATTTATTATTTTGTAAATTATTTAAATTAATTAATGGAATTAAATATAAAATAAAAATTGATATAAAAAGTATAATTACTCCTCCTAGTATATTTGTAATTGTTCGTAGAATCGAATATGCAAATAAAAAATATCATTCAGGTTTAATATGTATTGGTGTAATTATTGGATTTGCTATTTTAAAATTATCTGGATCACCTAAGATGTAAGGTATTTGTAAGTTAATTAATATAAATAAAATAAAAGTTAAGATGATTGTAATTAAATCTTTAATTGAGAAATATGGATGAAAATTAATTTTATAAGTGTTTAGTTTTGAATGAATTGGATTTGATGATCCTGTAATATGAAGAATAATTGGATGTATGAATACTATTACTAAGATTAAAAATGGTAAAATAAAATGAAACGAATAACATCGATTTAATGTATCATTATTAATTGAAAATCCTCCTCATATTCATTCAACTGTAAATTGTCCAATATAGGGAATTGCTGAAATTAAATTAGTAATTACTATTGCTCCTCAAAAAGATATTTGACCTCATGGTAATACATAACCAAGAAATGCTGTTGCTATTGATAAAACTAGAATTGAAACTCCAATTAATCAAACTTGTAGTAATTTAAATGAATAATAATATATATTTCGTGCGATATGTAAATATATAATGAAAAAATAAAATGATGCACCGTTTATATGAATTAATCGAATTAATCATCCTGAGTTTATATCTTTTATAATATTTGAAATTCTATAAAATGCAATATTAATATTTGGACAATAATGTATTGATAAAAATAATCCTGAGATAATTTGAATTATTAAAAATATTCCAAGTATTGATCCAAAATTTCATAAGTAATTAATATTAATTGGAGTAGGTAAATTAATAAATGATATTGGTAAATTTATTATATGAATTTTATAAATTGATGAAATTACTTTTTTCATTTTTTTGCTCGTAAGTTTTTGTTTTTAATATAACAAATTTTTGTTATAATAAATAATATAATAATTAAGAAAATAATAAATATTAAAAGAATGTAATAGTTGGGATTTAAATATAATGTTTTAATATTATAAATTTTATTATTTTTGTAATAATTAAAATTTAATATTTTAATATTTATATCATAATGATTAATTAAGAATAAAAAAGTTAATATTAAAATTAAATTTGTAAAAAATAAATTTAAATAATTGGTTTTTTTAAATGGTTCATTAATTAAACTAATAAAATAAGAAAATAAAATTAAAATTCCTCTAATAAAAATAATTAATAAGATATATAAGTTTAATGAAATTATTTGTTTATATGTTAATGATATTTATTTTTATAAAAATAATATAAAAAATTAAATATAATATTTGTTTTAAAGGTGATATAAAGGTATTTATATAAAAATAATTTAAAATTAAAATTAAATTAATATTTAAATTTATAAATATAAGGAAGAATAGAATTATAAAAGTTTTCATTAATAATAGATTAATATATTAAAATTATCTATAGTTATATTAATATTTTTAAATTTTTAATTTACAAAATTAATGTTTTTATTAAACTATATAACTAAAAATATTAATTTAACAAAAAATAGTTTAAATTAAAATAATAATTTTGGGAATTATAGATATTTTTATAAAATTTTTTTGAAATTTAATATTAAATTAAGTAATTTAATTTTTTTTAAGTTGATTAATATTAAATTTATTTTAGAATTTGTTATTGTGAATTTAATTTTATTAATTTTAATTATTTTATTAAACAACAATAATATTTATTTTTTATGTACTCAATGTACCGTACGTATTAATTTCAATTCAGAGTATCCTGCTATTATTATTAATTGGATATAGTGCACTGCTATATAATATTGATAGTTCAAGAAAAGTATTAAAGCAGTGAAAATTATAGAGTTTTTAAGAAACAGGACGACAGAAGCAGGACAGAATCGCAACAGACGGACATTGCAAAAATGTCTTTTGCTCCGCCTCCAAGGGTTTGCACCCCCCCAAATGTTTTCAAAATTTCCTAAGGAATTATACCTGGCTTTATGCCCTAGCAAATTTTATGACCGCATGAAAACATACTTCTTAGTTTCCTACTTTCTTTCATATTTCCCCATTCCTATTTTCGTAGTTAATAAGTTGAAACTAATTCGTATTCAATGTATCTCAAATATTATTTATAAAAAATGAGAAAATTAAATATATAAAATATAATGATGTAAATAATATATTTAAATTAGTATATGGGTATTCAATTATTTGTTTTCCTAATCAAGTAAGTATAATAAAAATATTAATAAATGATCAATAAAAAATTTTATTTATAAAATAAAATTTATTATTTTTTAAATTATTTAAATTAATTAATTAAACCTAACCCCAACCTAACCCCAATCTTAGGATTTTGTTAATTAAGGTCCTTCAAACGGACAAACAGTCTTTATCCCAATAGTCCCTAAATCTACCACCTACTACGGGAAGATACGGGAAATCTGCTTTTCTCACGTACGACGCTTCCTACTAGCATCTTTCTCTCAAGGATGGTTAGTATCCTTTTCCAACCACCAACTCAAAATTTAGCCAATTAACAACGACGTCCACTTCCCTCACTTTCCGAACCAACGCTTTCCTAAACGAATCCGATGATCTCGTATCCTTAGACACACCCCATCATAGTTTTTCCTATCCAGCATCATCGTGACGGAAAGTCAGTCGCGAGACGCCTGTCCGAATTGATAGTTGATAGTTGGCAGCAATCACTGATCCGAGTTGCTCGACATCTCAGGCAATCATCGTCCGAACTCGTAGCGCATATCGAATCGTATCTACCCGAATCTACCCGAGTTCGAACTTGTAATCGCGAACCGCGAACCGAAATTAATAACCGCGAGTTTTACGTCAAGTATACTCAGCGAATATATTTTGTTAATAAATATTTATTGTTAAACATATTCGAGTGTTCCTTCAATACCTATCACGCCCATCACCTCAGAAGTAACGACGGTGAAGGGCAAGCGGTGGGGATCACCACTACGAGGGGACGAAAGGAGCTGCTCCCGGGGCCCCAACGGGAATGATTATGGGCCATAGAATAAGAATACATATAAAAAATTTCCTGCAAAAAGTGATAATTTCATGGATAGAAGATTGTGGATCAAAGGAAAACGACGAAGAAATATCTAGTACAGCAAACACTTATGAGACATATGACAAGCAGATCATCCAGACTAGATCACCCACAAAGACTATCAAATTTCGGAAAACATAAACTTATAAACATAGTGTCTAGTCGTCGGAGTAAAAAAGCCCCAAAACCCCAATGTAGAATTTGCACAATTAAAAAAGAAAAGAAGTAGAATATGTTTTGTCTGTAAATTTTGCAATGTTCCATTACACAGAAGCGATTGTTTTGGACGATATCACACTTTTAAAAAAATATTAAATTATTATTTGCTTGAGGAAAATCATTGTATGGATTATGGAATATTATATAAATATTAATCTAAAAACGATTCTAATAGATCAAATAAATATCAATATAAATATTATAAGTAATTTCGCCAAATTTGAGTTAACATTTCTATAGGTATGAGAAAGAGCGCGTATATTCCCGCGCGATATCCTAGAGTCTAAACAGAGCTAGAGTCTAAACTGGCTTCAACGATGTATCTGCGACCGAGTGAGAGGTAGACAGTACATAGGATTTTCAACCGCTACTGGTCGGTAAAATGATACGATAGTACACAACAAGTGTATAAGGTGAAACCGTGAATGTGCGTGCGTGCGTGCGTACGTGGATAACGATAAGGCGAAGCGAATAATATGCATAGTGAATCTTTTCTGTCTTTTGTGAAGAAAGGTTTCATTTTTCATTCTTTTGGTCTCTTCCCTCTCGTTTCTTTTTTCTTTTCTTCTCTCCAGCGTCACATGAAGCGCACAAATGTCCAAATCTTTCCACGGTTCTTTCTTGGTTCGCTATATTTTGCGAATGAAATTGTACTTCAAATCCACTATATCCAAACGTCTTCCCCTATCCTTTCCTATTTCTCTACCTATATGTCGGAGATGAAAGGAAAGCCGAAGCCTTTCCTTGGAAATTTTCGGAACATCCTCTAGTACTTTAGCCTAGATTTTATTATAGCTGTAATTGTTTAAAATTAGTGATAGCGAGATTGGCTTCGAGGTGACAATTGGTCGCCGAACGTAGCCACGGTCACGAGATAAACGTTTTGCCTAACGGAGGTCTGACGAGTGGTTGTATGGGTTTTCCGAGAAGTGTGATTGTGGCGGCATGCGGCCTCGAGAGCGGGCCTAGCCACGTGTGAGGTTACCTCGGAGGTGCCGATACAATGGGACATACATTGGCTAGTCCACGCGAAGAGTTGTCACGCGCCCAAAATTCCGATCTTAACCCGACATATATTTTAAATAACCCAGAGCGGTCGGAGCCTATATCGAATCGATAAAGTTTGGACCCACGTAAAAATAAGTATAAAGCTCAGGAGTTTTGTCGTTTGGGTATTCAATTGTGTGTTCACTATCGTTACTACTCGCACTCCGCACTCGTAGTACAAATCGACAAATTTTTACAATTTGTTAATTTATCAACCACGGTTGATCATTTTACAATCCACAGGAAAATGATAACATGCTCGATATTCTAGTTCGTGTTTGAAGATACATAAAAAATATATATTTATGCACTTCCTATACTACATATCTCATTGAGCATGCGAAAACTCGCTAGTAGAACGGTAGTAGTAGGTTATGAAAATACATCTAATTCATAAATATATTGTGAAAATTATGTAAAGAAATATAAATAGAAGATAAATTTGAGATAACAAAATGATAGCACGCGCCATACAAAATATATTTTAGAAAAAATAAATGATTTCTTATACTTTTTTACTTATATTTATTTACCTATATTTTTACTTCCCTTGTAAAATATCTATTATATTTCGATGTACTCAGTTTTCTAATATTTTCATGTTAAATTATATTATTCTTTCAGAGTTATATAATTTTGCTCTTTCACTATTTGAAACTATTTCCTTCCACGAAACGATTTCCTTCGACGAAAACCATGCCATGCTTTGAAATACAACTTTTCAAAACATTTAATGTAAAAATAGGCAGGTCATGATCCATACTGATATATACATATTTTCTCATTTGGAGTTAACATCGCAAAAAGTTCCTTCTTGCTTAAATTTCATTTACGATAAGTATCTTCTGTTTGTTCTTCAGTCATAATCACGGAAATAAATGGTCGAAGAGGTAGTGTGCATCGAAATATAAATATAATATGCTCAAATATACTAGAACTGCTAAAATATTCGACAAGGGCGGTGGTATAGGCAATCGTCATCGAGAACAGATGACTAGCAATCGTGTTATCGTAAGTAGCTTGTTCTTTCTTGTTCTTTATTTTGAGATTCAGCTTCCATTCCTTACATTCATCAACTCTTTGTATTCTCCTTATTTCCCCTTCCCTTTTCACCCTTTTCCACTTGCGGCTCATTTCTTCACCCGGAACAGAGTATGTAGCTGATTTTCATCGAACAAACCTGTTCGAACGTCTCACACCACTTTACGGATACTTGCATATAACTATAATACGCATCTTCATTCGTCTCTTATTCATTGAATGGATTTGAGAGACAGCGATTCTGGCGTGCTTTCCTCTAAGCATTATCGTGTTAGGAATGTTCCTACTAGAGTATATATGTTTCATAACGGTGATAAATAGACCGAGTTCGATGGACTTTCAAATGGACGAAGCAAATTTCTGATGCCCAGATTTACTACTATAAAAATAAATCAATGCATCATTTGATTAAGCAGTTTCAGAAAACAGCCTGAATTTAATTTGGTAGGACCGTCATTTTAAAGATATCTTCAGGATACGCGGGACAGCGTACTCTATATATTTAGTATAGTTTAAAATGATATCTTATAGGATTCTCAAATCCGAGTCGAAATTGAATTCATGAGCAGTTGCAGTTTTCATACAGGCATGTATGTATGTTTTCACTTAAAGCCTTTTTGACAGCATTTCACAGATGAGGCATCAAAGTTTTCTCCGCACGTTGTCTATTGACAGTCTATTGAGCGCAGTGAGATCATATTTGAAGCTCTCGAAAAATTAGTGAATAAAATTATTGCTAAACAGATCGAGAGAAAAGGAGCGTTAGATGCTCCTCTTATTAAATTATCAGAGAATTAAAAGTTGTTTCCTTTTCATTTTTACTATTTATATCATTTCTAAAATAATACTAACATTGACAATAAAATTCGATTGGGTTAGACATCTTCGCTTTAGTGATAAATAGTTGTTACGCAATACATTTGTTCAGTTGAGATGTACTGTTGAATACAAATACAATATACAAATTGTATTATAATTTATAGCGTAACTATGGATAGATTTCAATGGTAAGAAGATTATTTTAAACTCGTACAAGCATATGCCTCTGCTCAAAGTGATGAATCTTTATGCTCTTGTTCAGCAACTGGCCTAATAACATTTATGTGACAAAAAAACATATACATCTAGAATAATTGTATAATACACAACTCACTTCTCGATAAATGTGCGAACATGTGTAAGATGTTCGAATTTCGAATATTTTTCAGATATTCATCCACTTATGTGAAGAACGATTTTTCGCATGAGTCATCTGATTATTTTATTTTTTCTCCGAATGTCCGTACGTTATGTGTGTATTCTGTACATCCTCTGTGAACGCTTTCAGTCCTTCCGGCTTCAGTCCTTCGTCGTTTCCACGATTAGGCCGGTGTCGCTTATTTTGTTTTCAACTGCTGTGACTTGTATTCCCCCTTTACGGGGGATTACTAGCGCGAATAGCGCGTCGCGCGCTTCTCCGCTGGTTCTTATTTCACCATCCTCAACTTCCGACCGGATTATAACCACATTTCTCGGTGGTTTTACCGCCATTTGTCCGCTTTATTGCTGGCCATCTTCACTTTTTCCGCGTACGAGAGCTGTTTTGACTCGGCCTTCGTTGTTTTCTTAACGGCCGTTTTAAGCCGCTTGCTGGCTTCCAGCGACTTACTCACAGCGCTTAATATCGCAGTTTCCTTATTCTTAGCTTTTAGCTTGTTCTAGCCTTCCGGCTAGATGACAGTTGTGGAGCAGGAGATTCTCCACAAATCCTCTCATATCCTTAAAGTAACGCATTATCGTTGCGGTTTGCCCTTGTTAACTTTGTTGCTCGGGTCGTGGCAGAATGGTAGGACCCTCTTTTCCATATCGCTAGCTCGTTCCCTTATGTCGGGTATTGGCCGCGATTCTTCTTTAGTATCCTCCTTCTCTTCATCAGACCGCTTCTTGATTTCTGGGCTGTTTTGCTTTATCGGTGTAGCGCTTATATTAGTATCTTTAGGGGTTGACCACTCTGCCCCTTTTTCAGGCTTTTGCGTTTTCAAGGGTTGCAAAACCATGCTTGCATTCGTGGCGGGTGGCGGGTGGCGTCTGCCCACGTGAAGACATCTGGATTACATTCGTGGCGTACTGTTTGTACATACGGACAGTGTACGAAGCGACGCGAACACAACCTATCTGCATGCCGTCATCTTGGGTCAACGCATGCTGTCAGGAGATCTTTAAAATGTGTCCAAGGATGTTGGCCGATGTAATTGTTAACAATGACTTGGCTTACTTAGAACCAGGCAGGCAACCGCCAGAGGCAAGGGAGGTGAAGAGGCTCTACAAGCATTTCTGGGGTAGAACTGCACCTCCAAATCCTATAATCCTAGGAAGTAGAGCCTCGGAGTTGTCATTATGTGAATACTTTCTTGTTTCACATGATCTAATAAACCAACACTTCTTTCAACTTTTTTTAAGAAACTGTTTTGAATCGTGCAACATTTTCGATCGATTGCGATATCTCTGGTAATTGCATAGTTTTATTTGTGAATATTACACAAGTAAATATTTCGTTTTTTCGTTCAGATAAACTGCAACGTGATATTATTTTATATCACTGTTGCTTGATCATATTGCACAATTTTTATGCCAAGAGAAACATGCTAAAATTCTACATGTAATTTCTTTAGAGATAGTTGTACATTCAAATCATACAAATATATTCGTCTATAAAGTGATGAAAATTTCCATAATTAGGAGGTTGGCGTATGCTGCGTTTTATATCGCGCAGGAATAATTAACTCCATTTCTTCCAATGACGTTATTACAGAAATTCATACTAACCACATGATCATCTGATTTAAGTGCACGAACGAAAGAATCCATCCGTTATTATTTTTTTCCTTCCATATATCTATAAGTGTCATTTCTCCACTACCCAACATGTTCATATTCTAAACGTATCATGCGCATCTTCTTTCCGTTTCCGTCCCAAAGTTCGCAACGCAAGTATATCATTTCTAATCTTTCCACTTTTCTTCTCCTTTCCTTTTATCTGAATAATGGTTTAGTATTGCATGATTCTTAGGAACATCTAACGCATTCGAGTCGAATTATTTTCCATCACTAAATACATCCTTTCTTCGATACTTCCTACACTGCATACGTACTTTCGTAATTTCTATAGCTTTTCTCTACGGCGAGAGGCGAGAAATATCCAGCGTTTCAGTGTTGGATGTTTCAAATGTTTACATCGTTGCAAAAGCGTTGATCGTTTAATAAAAGATCGTTTAATAAGACCTACTATTTTGGCATATCCTTTGGCATTCGTTGATACCGGCGATTGCTCTCTGCTCACCCTTGTGTTATATTTCACAGACCTTTCTAAGGATTATGTTACCATGTTTCAATATCCATTAATGAATTTTGTAATTTTTAAGACGTTACAGTTATTTGTAATGTATATATAGTCTTACTTTGATTGACTAACTGATTTACTTGCATAATTTAATGAGAAGTAAAACAATAAAATATTGCGTATAAGCTATCATTTTGCTTTCAAAACACCTTAATAGTAATCAATAAAAAATATAACAAGATTCTATTTAGATTTCCTTCTATAACTTTCATATCTTTTCTGCATGCATATAATTTATAAAATATAACATTTAAAAAATATAAACTGGTAAAACATATAATATTCTCATGGGAGAATGTTCTCATTTCTCCTTGTACCGTACATCAATTAATGTCAAATTATACTACAATCAATAAAAATATAGCAGCAGAAATGGAAAATGTAAATAACCCATGGGAGAAAGCAGGGTATCTCTTGTGAAGACACCACAACTCCCATGATCTATTGTCGCAATCATAATTAACTAGAAGTGGTTAGAATGAAATAATTACGTAACTGTAACGCTGACCGTATGTTATGCCAACAATGGGAGCCGAGGCAGTAAAACTCGATAGCGACACATATACCCGTACGGCAACACGTGTTTGCGTGGCGATTACGAAAAACCGACGGCCAGTAGATGAAAGAAGGCCACATGCAGTCGAATGAAATCAAATATTAAAAACAGGGCCTAGGCTAATTAAGATTCTCTTAAGATGTTCACTACCAGCATCACACTATTATGATGCGTCGATTTTCATTCAGAGGTAAGAATCATAGATATGAGAAGACAGTCCCACGTACGATTTCAGGAAACCCAAACTGCAACATCCCGATTCCCACGGAAGTGAAGCCCCAGTGGACCACCACTCCGTGGGGGATGGCATTATAAATAAGCGTAGCAACATAGCGCAGCGCTCATTATTATTTTAATCATTCTTTGTGCTCATTATAATTTACGTACCATATTGTGCTCATTATTTTTGTATTCATTCTTAGTGATCATTGTTATTACGGTTCATTATTATTTTGTTCACTCTTTGTGTTCATTGTTACTACGTTCGTTATTGCGCTCATCATTGCGTTTAAAAATTTTGTATAGTATTTTGCGTTTCGGGGTCTTTAAGTTTTCGGTCAAGAAAAGAGAGCCGCGACTAAATAAAAAGAAAATTTTATCTTTGAAGTCCTCATTTCATCGCTTAGACAGAAACGGGCATTGTAATTGCGATATTAATCCAGTTAGTAAATTGTTCAGTCTGTATCGAAATAGATAAATAAAGTAAAAGTTGATAGTAAACTATATTCGAGTTCAAGTAATAAACCCAACAAAAACATCGACGACCACCGGAGCAGCTGAGGTAATGGCGCCAGACAGCACCTACTCCTCAAGGTAAGAAAATTAATTTTGAAAATTTCCTTCTTCTCTGATAATTTCGTTGCCCTCGAGAATCGAATTAGAACTTCCTACCATCGATCTCGTTTTATTTTCGTGAACGGTTTTGAGGATAGAATCATTGTTTAAACTTTAAACAAAGGGGTTGTCCGCTGTGTCGGCTTGTGCGAACGGTGTTTTCAGCTACTCAAACACCCACTGATCTTCGCATTCCTCCTCCCATTGTTGGCAAAACATTGCCCGTCTTTGGGCAAGGCATGCGAAATCACACAAGTCCCGCACAGAGAGGACCATTAAATACATCGTCGGGTTCAATCGAAAATTAAGAGCAATACCGGCATTGCTATTTACCGATATTCTTGCCATCATTGCATGCGATTGTAAGAGAGAAATAGCAGAACAATTTCCCTTCGAAAATTTAACCAAAGGATCGTTCGCTGTGTTGGCTTGTGCAAACGGTGTTTTCGATTATCGAAAACACCCATCGATCTTCGCATTCCTCCTCCCACTGTTGTCAAAATATTGCCCGTCTTTGGGCAAGGCTTGCGAAACCACACGAACCCCACACAGAGAGGATCGTTGGAATCATCCTCGATTATTAAACTCGACGGGCAAGAAAATTGTGGCAATAGAAACCATCGTAGTAAATGAACTGAGCTTTGGTTCTAACGACAAACTACTATAGCGAAATTAAAAGAGAAGAAGAAGGCAAACGTAGGAATAAATATATATCAAACAACGAATATTCACATTCTTATCCAATCCATCAACGCGAAAATTCTTGTTCTACCTCCTCTAACTAACTAATATACATACATATATATATATATATATATATATATATATATATACATATATATAATATATATAATATATATATATATAAATATATATATATATATAATATATATATATATAATATATATATATATATATATATATATATGTATATGTATATGTATATATCAACTATACTAACATCGATACTAAGTGCACACAAAATTCTCTAAAGCATATCACGACAAAATGGACAATTACATAAACTCGCTTGCCAAAAATAGTAATCCTTACTTGGGCTTTCGGTTCGGTTCGGGCCGAGGGTAACACACGGACGGAGATCTCTGTGGAAAAAGTGAAGTGTGAAGGGAAAAAGGAACAGGAAGCATAAAGAGGCATGAAGAAGGGAAAATAAAGAGTGAGCATACAAGGAGAAGGCAAAAGAAAAGCGAAAAAGGAGACAAGAACGAGAGAATGCTACAAATAAGAAAAACTAGAAAAGAAGAGGTTAGGAGGCTAGAAGCGCGGCAAAACAAAGTAAGGTAGGGAGACGGCAGATGGCGACAAACAGGGGAAGACCAAGGAGTACTGGTAACGCAGTCTTCAAAAATACACTGGACAAATACAGTTCGACAGAAAAAGAGACACCAGCCAGAGAGAAAGTAATGGAGGCAGTGGTGGAAGAAATAGAGAAAATGGAAAGAGGATTCGAGGCAATGATCGAGGAAATAAAATATATATATATTGGAAAAGCAAGTGGAGGAGCTAAAGAGAGAAATGAAAGAGGAAAGGGAAAGAAGGGAAAGAGAGACAGACAGAGAGAAAGGAGAGTGGGAATGGGAAAAGAAAGAATTATTGGGTAGAATCAGAAGAATTGGAGAGGATCAGGACAGGACAGAGAGAGAGAGAGAGGAAAGAAGAAGAAACATAGTAATCAAGGGAGTGGACTGGAACGAAGGAAGCAATGAAGAGACAGTAAAGGAGTTCATAAACGAAAAAATGAGGATAGGGGCAGAAGTAGAAAAAGCACATATGATAAAGGTGGGGTGGGGGGGGGGCAAGAACACAATAATAGTGGCAACGATGAAATCAATGGAGGAAAAAATAAGGATAATGAAGGAGAAAAGCAAATGGGAAAAGGGTGTATACATGGACGATGATCTGACAAAAAAAGAAAGGGATGGGAAGCAACACATAAGAAGGGTAGCCAGAGAAAGAATGGAACAAGGCGAATATGTAAGGACAGGATACAAGAAACTAACAATAGAGAACAAATGGTACAGGTGGAACGAAAACGGAGAGAGGCTGGAGGAAGAAAGAAAGAGAGGGGAAGGAAAATGAAAAAAGAGGAACAGGAAGGGGGACTACAATGGGGATGAAAACGTGCTTCTGAAATGTAGCAGGGCTAATAAGTAAGGACAAAAGAGAAAAGTTAAAATATAGACTACCCAAAGAATTCGACTGGAAATGCAGGGCAGCAATGACAGTAAGGAAAAAAGGAAGAGCAAAGGGAAGAATAATAACGGGTATAAATAAAAACCTAAGAGAAATAGGATATAAAGGAATTAGTGATAATATAGTTGGAAGAAAAATAATATACAATTACAAGACGTATAGGATAATGATGGTTTATAATCAGGATACATAAGGGACATGGAAAAAAAAGAGGAAAGAGTAGACGGAAGAGAAGAGGAAGTGGTGATCATCGGCGGAGACTGGAACGCAAGAACGGGAGAAGAGGGAGGGTCGATAAACGAGGACGTAGAGGGAAAGAAAAAAACAGACGATCAAAAGACAAGACAATAAACATGGAAGGAAGAACACTGCTAAAGATAATCAATGGCAGCGATAAAGAAGGAGAGGAGCGGACCTATATTGGCGAGAGAGGAAACTCAGTAATAGACTACGTGATTGGCAATCAGGAGGCGACAGAAGAAATAATTTACATGAAAATAGGAAAAAGAACAGAGTCAGGCCACATGCCGTTAGAAATAGAAATAGGGGGGGGGGGCGGACGGAATTACAAAAAAATGAGGAAAAGGAAGAAGAAGAGAAGGAGAAGAGGGAATGGACAAACAAAAGTGTGGAAAAATACTTGGACGAATGTAAAGACTGGACCTGCAACGGAAGAACAGTAGCGGAAATGTGGACAGAAATCAACAAGAAGATAAACGAAGCAATGCAAAAGAAGAAAGTAAAGATAAGGAACAGAGAGAGAGGAAAAGAGAGTAAAAGAGAGATGAGAAGGAAGGTGACAAAGTTTATGAAAGGAAAATACAGTAGAGAAGCTCTTATGGAGGAAAAAAGGCATTCAAATAGAGGTGCAAACAAAGAAAGGAAAGATACGAAGAAGAAGAAATGGTGAAAATCAAGAAGATCAAAACAGAACAAGAAGCGTGAAAATACATAAATAAATACAGAAGAAGAAGAGAGAATATAGATGAAGATTATATGAAATAAGCGAGGAAGAGTGGAAAAATCATTTTATGGAAATTTTAGAAGGAACAGAGCACAAAGAGGGCAGGAAAAAAGAGGAGCATCGAGCAGAAGAGAAAATAATGGAGGAGAGAGAAGATAATATATAGAGATGGAAGAGGTGATATACAAACTAAGAAACTTGAAGGAGAAGAAAGCAGTGGGGGAAGGCGGGTTAGAAAATGAAGTATGGAAGTATGCACCGAAGGAAGTGGGTGAAGCGTTATGGGCTCTGTTAAGGAAAATATGGAATGGGGTGAGGATACCAGAAGATTGGAAAAAAGGAGCAAACATGTCCGATATATAAAAAGAGGGACAAGAGAGCAGGGAAGGGTTACAGAAAAGTAACATTAATGGATACAGCATACAGGGATACTGCACGAACGACTGAAGGCAGAGATTGAAAACAAACTGAAAGAGAGCCAATTCGGATTCAGAAAAGAAAGACGCGGTATTTGTGATAAACCATATCATAGACAAACAGTTGAGTAGAGAAAAAGAAAAACTACATGCCTGCTTTGCGGACTTAAAAGCGGCGTTCGACAGGCTAAACAGAAAGAAATTGGAGGAGGAAATGAGAAAAATGGGGATTAACGAAAACTTAACCAGAAGGAATAAAGAGATATACGCAGAAACAAAGAATGTGGTAAGAATCAAGAATAACAACACAAAAGAATTTTGGACAGTGAGGGGAGTCAGACAAGGATGCCCGTTGAGCCCTATTTAACATCTACGTGGCGGGGCTGGAAGAAGAATTAAGGAAAGGACAAGTCGGGGGGGGGGCATAGTGGCAGGAGAAAGAAAGGTATGGTCATTGACATATGCAGACGATATTGTGCTGATGGCTGATAGAGAGGAGAAGCTAAAGGAAATGCTAAAGGGATTCGAAATATTTTTAAAGGAAACCGAATTGGAACTGAGCACGAAAAAGGCCAAGAGTGTAGTTTTCGAAAAAAACGAAAGAACAAGAGGAGACAAAGAAAATGGAAATGGGGAGAACGAGAATTAGAAGAAGTGGACGAGATAAGATACCTAGGGTACATACTACTGAAAAAACGGTAGTGATGAGAAACATATAGAAGACAGGAAAAAGAGAGCAAGAATAGCAATGAAGAAAACATGGAGCGTGGAAGAAAAAATTTCCAAACAGGACAACAAGAGGAGAATGAAGATGTTTGGAACGCTGGTAGAGAACGTGGCGCTGTTTGGAGCATAGGTATGAGGCTGGAACATGGAAGAAAGGCTGGATAGAATACAAAGAAGATATGTGAAATGGAGCTTAGGTTTAGATATGACAACACCGAATTATATATCGATAGAAGAATGTAAGCTAACAGAAATCAAAGAAAAAGTATTAGGAAGAGCAGCAAGGTATGAAGGGAAAGCCATAGAGTCAAAAAAGGAACTAGTAAAGAAGTGCATAAAGGAAAGAGAGAGAAACTGGGGAAATGGCCAATAACGGAAAAGAGCAAGAAAGAGAAAGAAGGGACTAGAAAGGATGAGAAATGGAGGGACACAGATGGAAGTAAGAGAAGAGCAAGAAAAGATGACACTAGACCAGATTATAGAAGAAAGGAGAAAGAGAGAAGCAGAAGAGAGGGGGGAAAGGATAAGGGAATCAAAATATGACAAACATTATAGAAAAATCGCCAAAGAAGAGTTAGCAAAATACTTAGAAGGGAGGATGAAGTGGAAGGACAGAAAAATATTAGCAAGATTCAGATGTGGAAACGAGACTAAATCAAGGGAATACTGGAAAGAAGAGGGAGAAAAAAGATGCAAGCTATGTAAAAAGAAAGAAGAAGACCTGAGACACGTAATAGAAGAATGAGAAATAACAGGAGAACCAAGGGACACGGAAAATAATAATAATAATAATAATAATGATAATGATAATAATAATAATGATAATAACAATAATGATAATAATGATAATAATGATAATAATGATGATGATGATGATGATGATGATAATAATAATAATGATAATAATGATAATAATGATAATAATGATAATAATGATGATGATGATGATGATGATGATGATGATGATGATGATGATGATGATGATGATGATGATAAGAATAATGATAATAATAATGATAATAGTTATCCTTACTCATCCTCAATTATTGACAAATCACACACCCATACATTCTAATTAAAACGTTAAAAACCTTCCTTATTTTATTTTGTTTTTTTTTATTATGGGTAATAGCACAGAAATCCCCATGCTATAGTAATTAGCAAATGATACAAAAATGTAAGTATTTGTAGAAACAAATAAGAACGTTTAATAAAGGAAAAATTAAAAAGAAAATGATAGATACTTCTACCTCTCAGAGGGATCAAGCAAAAGGACCAAACGCATCGAGATCTACAGTAAGACACGGTAAACCGGCCTATCCTGTTCAATATCCATGTTTAGTGTCCTATTATAAATGTATGGCATGAACAAGAACGGCAATCAAAATAATAAATCAGCAATAGCATTCGTAAATGATATGTTAATTTCATCAGAAACAATAAACCGTGACAAATAAAAATCCAGCTGCAAGACCTAGTCAAGAAAGTAGAAAATTACGCTTTCCAACACGGAAGCTAAGAATCTACACCGATAAATGTGAAACAATCTCGTTCAGTCCATATATTTCAAAAACTTCAAAAGCAAAGTACGACGTGAGAATAAATTCGAAAATATTCTTCCATACAACAGAAAATATCAACGGAAAATTTTCCGATGCAAACAAAGTTAGATGCTTCGGAGTCCATCTAAACTTCGGGTTAAATCACAACGACAACACAAAGACACAGTTATAGAAAGCAGATAAATTCTTCTTATACCTCATAAGACTACCTTACTCGAAAGATTCGCACAGATCAATAAAACTTCACTGCTACAAAACACTAATTAGACCAACCATTCTAACGTATGGTCGTTAAATCTGTTTCAATGTAAGTGTCAACGCCACGGAAAAATTAAGAATCATTGAAAGAAAATACATCACAGCATGTTTAGGAATATATAGATTGCCAGAATTGAAATTTAGCAAATATAGCAAATCATAAGCTATACGAAGAGCCCAAATTAATCCATATCGATTCTTCATTCTTAAATTAGTCAGACCACTGGTCAAAGATACACAAAATAATCATAAACTTCATCGTCGCCCACAATCTATAGTCAAACCCGTTATACCATAAACACGTTCAAAAAGCAGGTTATTTCCCCCCGGAATCCTTCACCTGTTTAGATAGCGTGAAATTAATCCAAAACAATAATAACTTAGCATTATTCTATCACTACAGCAGAAACGTAATAATAAAAAATACTGTACGATAGCGACATAGACCATAAGGATAGCAATATAAGACTTATGTATAAATTGTCAACCGTAGATTTAAGTGAGACACTCAAAGACAATAAAGATAAATATTGGTGGCTAACCACCGTAGAAAATTAAATTATAGCAATAAGAAAACCGTATGTTTAGTTAGTAAATGAACCAAAGATTGTAAGCAAAGATCACAAAAGAACAATGCAAATGTCACGTAAACTTGAGGGTTAGACGATAAAATAGCTGAGTCGTAACACAACTATTAATTTTGTTTTCATTAATCTTTATTATGAATTCAGCAATCACAATGAAACCTAGTTACACTGATACGTTAAGTACGCGACTGTTATAAGGATAGAGACCGGTAAAGATATGTTGACTATTCTAAGGATACGGAATAAGTGAAGTTTTACTGACGATACTGTGTCTGGGGAAAGCTAGGGATGAGTGTGTCTAAGGACACGGGACTATCGGACTTGTTGATGATAATTTTTGTTAAGGAAGTGAGGGTAGTAGACATCTTTCTCCGATTGGATAATAAGACGGTTGGTGGACCAGGAAGGGTTTTAGCCGCCCTCGTGAGAAAGTTGCTAACGCAACATAGCAGACGCGAGGAAAACCTACTTTCCCTGTTAACCCGTAGTAAACAATAAACGTAAAAGGAAATCTAAGACAAGAGATACTCGCTTGGCCTGAAGGACCTTAACTATGAAAATTCCAAGACCCCTGGTGGGTACTTAGGACTACTGAGGGCACGCGCCAAGGATGTGCAGACATCTGGGCGCCATCCTGCCCGCGGTGTGTGGCCTGGTCTCTGATGTGAATTGACAAACACAGTTATACAAACACAGTTAAATTAAGAAAATGTTCCCTGCAATTGTGTAATCATATATACGTAATTATATATCTCATACGTTTATTCTCTTTCTTCCCCCTCCTAAAATGTCAGCGATCCATAATACAATATCGGGCCTCCCTATACTAGTTTGTAAGTTCATAGTCTAAGGAATGGTTACATTGTAAGTCAATAAATGGTAGTATGAAGTGCAACGTTTATGTGAGCACCTATACTAGGCGTACATTACGCAAACATTAAAAACTTCCCACAAGCTGAGACCCTCAACTCATAAATCAAATTCTTTTTATTTTTGATTCATTGTAGTAAATGAAATCATTTACCAACATATTTGTCACACTTTTCTCATTCAGATAAGACCAAGCACGATATAATTTGGAGCACATTTGCTTACTGAGTAAATGATAATTAAATACATATCAATAAGTAAATCTAACATCACAAATATATTAGTAAAAGTTTGATTTTGGAAAAGTTAGAAATAAAAAAGTTTTACTTTTGATTCAGCACATAGATACATTGTCTCCGCGCTATCTGCCACTTGTAGTTTAATTTGATAATCCACGATAAGATAAACTTAAGTAGATGTTTATGTATTGTTGTATATTATTATATAAAATTAACTTTAATAAAAATTTAATACAAAATTTTAATTCAAATCAAAATGTAGTATATTTAAGAATTTATGAGTTATAATAAATTTAATTTTTTAATAATTATATTTTAATATTAATTTGAAAGAGGATTCAAAAGTAAAATTAATAAATTAATTAATTTGAAAATAGTTTTGAAAAGTGTACAAATTGCCCGTCAATTTCATTTGTGGAATAAGTCGTAACATAGTAAAAATATTGGAAAATGTTTTTAGATAAAAAATTAGTTTTTATAATATTTCATTTTTAATGAAAATTATTTAAATTGAATTTTTTTTTTAAATAATAAATTTAATATTTTAGTTTAAAATTTATTAAATTATATTTTTGTAAAGTTGTATAATAAATAATTGTTAAAGTAACAATTTATGAAATAATACAATGATTTATAGATTTAGTAATGTGAATGAAATTTTAAAGAATTAAATAAGTAAAATAAATTTTGTACCTTTTGTATCAGGGTTAATTAATATAATTTAATAATTTTATTATTCTCGAAAGAAAAAGAGTTAAATATTTAATTATGTTTTTGTTGAATAAAAAATTATAATATATATTTAGAAATTAAATGTTAATCGATTATTTTTATATCTAGTTTTTTTTTAAATGAATTTAATTTATATATAAAAAATATATAAAATTTATTTTATAATTTTTTTTATTTTTATATAAAAAATTTATGGGATAATCTATAAATTTAAATATATAATTAAATTATTATTATTATTATTTAAAAATTTATATTATAATTATATTGATTTAGTAATAATTTTTATTAATAAATACTTAATAATTTAGTAATTTTATTTTAAAAATTTAAGAAATTTATATAAAATTGAATAATATATATTTATTAAAAAAAATAATTTATAATTTATTTAAATTAAGTATAATGATTATATTAGTAATATTTTATGTTTAAAATTTTTATTTTTTAATAAATTTTGAAATATATATATATATATATAAGGAATTAGGCAAATTAAATATATTCACCTGTTTATCAAAAACATGGCTTATTGATTTTAATTTTAAGTCTATCTGCCCAATGATTTAATTATTTAATGGCTGCAGTATAATTGACTGTACAAAGGTAGCATAATCAATTGTTTTTTAATTAAAAACTAGAATGAAAGAATTAATGAGATATATACTGTCTCATATATATATATAATTAATTTAAATTTTTAGTAAAAATGCTAAAATATATTTATGGGACGATAAGACCCTATAGAATTTTATATTTATATATATTAGATTTTAAATTTTTTAAATATAAATATTTAATTGGGAGGATTAGTAAATTTATAAAACTTTATTTTAAATATAAACTTTAATTAAAGAATAATTAATGATCTTGTATTATAAATTAAAAGAATAAATTACCTTAGGGATAACAGCGTAATATCTTTTTAAAGATCATATTAATAAAGATGATTGCGACCTCGATGTTGAATTAAGATAAATTTTAAATGCAGAAGTTTAATAATTAAGTCTGTTCGACTTTTAAAATCTTACATGATTTGAGTTCAAATCGACGTGAGTCAGATTGGTTTCTATCTATAAAAATAAATAAATTATTTGTACGAAAGGACTATAATTTTTAATTAAATTATATTATTAACTTTAATTAATAATTTTGATTATATTAGCAAATTAGTGCATTAAATTTAGAATTTAAATAAATTATAATAAAATTATAATATATAATATTACTTTTTTTTAATTTTTTATTAATGATATTTATAATTTTGATTAGAGTGGCTTTTATAACTTTATTTGAGCGTAAAATATTAGGTTATATTCAATTACGAAAAGGTCCAAATAAATTAATAATTAAAGGTTTATTTCAACCTTTTAGAGATGCTTTAAAATTGATATCAAAGGAATTTTTTTTTTAAATTTTAATAATTTATATTTATATAGTCCAATAATTATATTTTTATCATTAATATTATGATTTATTTATCCTTGAATATATTCTTTTCTTTTTATTGATTATAGAATTATTTTTTTAATATTAATTTTGAGATTAATGGTTTATCCAATTATAATAATTGGTTGAGTGTCTTTATGTAATTATTCAATTTTAGGTTCATTACGTTCAGTTTCTCAAATAATTTCATTTGAAATTTTATTATTTTTGTTTTTTTTTTACTAATAACTTTAATTGAGAATTATTCTTTATTTATATTTATAAAATTTCAATATAATATATATATATATATTTTATATATATCCTTTATATATTATTTTTATAATTAGAGCATTAATTGATTTAAATCGAGTTCCATTCGATTTGATTGAAGGTGAATCAGAATTAGTTTCTGGATTTAATGTTGAATATTATAGAAGATTATTTGTATTAATTTTTTTTATCTGAATATTTAAATGTTATATTTATAAGATTATTATTAACAATAATGTTTTTTGGATTAAATTGATGATCATTTAGTTTTATTTTAGTTTATTTATTTCATTTAATTTTATTAATTATAATTCGTGGTGTATTACCTCGTATTCGATATGATAAATTAATAATAATATGTTGGGTTGAATTATTAGTGTTAATTTTAATATATTTAATATTAATTTATTTAATAAAAGAATTTATTGTTTTGATAGTATTTTAATTTGTATTTAAAAAAATATTTAATTTTTAATAAAATTTTTTTATAATAAATTATTATTAATTTTAAATTAATTTTATTAATTTAAAAATTATAAAAATTTATATGTATATATATAGATTAAGTTTTTAATTATTATATTTAAATATATAAGTTTGTTTATATAAATTTAATTAATTAAAAAATTAATTTTTATTAAATTTATATATATATAAATAAATTATTTAATATTTATTTATTGATTTCTAATTAATATTATTAATTTAAAAATTAATTTTATTTAAAAAATTATATTTAAATATGTGTGTGTGTGTGTGTATTTTATATATATATTTAAATATGTGTGTATATTAATAAATTTGTATGTATTTATATAAATATATTAATATTATTAGTAAGTTTGTGTTTATATATATATATATAAATATAAATAAGTAAATTTGGGTGTGTATTTAAATATATTAAATATATATATATAAATTTATGTGTATTTAAATTTTAAAATATTTATATACATATATATATTTATAGATATATATATATAAATTAAATTTTTTATTTTTTATATTTAATTTATTTATAGGTTTTATTAAATAAATTATAAATTTATTAGATAAATTTAAAATTAAAGAAAAATGTAAATATAATTAATTTTGATTTAAATTAAATAAATTATTTATGTTTAATAATTATAATAATTTAATTATATAATTAAATTTTAATTTATAATTAGATAATTGTTTATTTAAAGTTAATGGAAAATTTTATTTCTATAATATGATTTCAAGTCATATACTTATTCAAGTTCATTAACTAATTATTATTTTTAATAATATATCTCAAATATTATTTATAAAAAATGATAAAATTAAATATATAAAATATAATGATGTAAATAATATATTTAAATTTGTATATGGATATTCAATTATTTGTTTTCCTAATCAAGTAAGTATAATAATCGTTAAGAATCAGCCGATGTTATTTGCAAATTGTCAGTTGTTGTTATCTGTTTAATAAACATTATTGGTTAAATATCACCTAGTGTACTTCAGTACCTATTACACCATTCAACCTCATATTCAAGAGATAAAAACAAAACACCATTAAAAGCTGTAACAGTTATACTTTCAGACCAGAAGAATAAGATGAGAGTATAAGTAAATGAAAAGATATGGAACATTTAAGGACACTAGATATAGCATTGCAAAGAAAGGACAAGATCATACATGATCTATCACAAACGCTATCATACTTTGAGAAAAATATATTTTTCATCTTTCTTAAAAACCTTTTTAAGAAGGAAAAATGATTTGAAACAAGAACAAAAGAAACTTTCAATCATTTTTCTTGCCTTAAATCGCAGTGTAAAAATAAAGATGAAAAAAATGTTATAGCGGATTGTAAAGAAAATACAATGAACGAACATACCTTGTTGTCGCGAATTGAAACGTTGCTTGTCACCGTGCGTGTCTGATTTGACGTGCAAGACATTTCCTTGCGGAAGTTGACCCTCTAGTTGTTGGCGCGAGATTCGCCGCTAACGGTTGCTGCGATGCTGATGATGATGTGATCATGTGGCACTGTATGATTTACTGCTGTATCTCTGTTCACTTGATCGTCCAATGCTCGTGATCCGGCTCGAAGGACCAAATCGAGAACGACCGTTCGCGTAGAGACGCGATCGCGAGGGAAACGTGTGAGCGGGAGACGTAAATTTTTGCTACGATTATGATAATCGACGCCGCGAATTAGTCGTTCCCCTGTTTCGTTTAGAATAACAGAGATAGTTCAAATGATTTTAACTTTGAATTAACACGGTTAATATAAACGTGTATATTTAACGATATTTAAAGTTATAATGAATACGTCACAAATGATTTAACGATGACACAATTAGTTTGTTACACTAATTTGACCCGACTTTATGATATTTCTCGATGTATTCGTTAGACTAAGCGACTTTGATTTTATTCGTCTGAACCTTTCGATGCATCCCGTTTGAATTCTCATTTGCCACTGACTGCCCTTCCATTTTGTCCTTTGTCTTCTCTGAGATACGACCCCCACTACGCTCGGATCACGCCACCGTTCGCGCCTATGATCACGTATACCAGCTTCTTTCTTTATGCGGATAAAATAACGAACCGAAGGCGAATAGATGTTTCTGGAACTCGCTGCTTGACGACAACTATGCGTTTATCGCTACTTTGTGTATATCTCGACGGTCATGTAAGGACGATCTGTTTGCGACGGTTAGGAACACGGCCTACAGTAAGCCTTGGGGCGTAATAAACGGAGAGAATAAAATTTTAATTAAAATTAAATTTTTTATAAATAAAATATATATAATAATATTGTTAATAAGTTTTAAATTAGAATAAAAAATAGATAAAAATAGGATAAAAAATATATAAATATGAATATAAATATATATATATATATATATAAATTTTATTAAAAAATTTTAGTTTAAATAAAAATATTTTATTTACAATAGAAAGATTAATTATTAATTAAAATTTTAATAAAGAAAAAATAATTTAATATAAATTAATTATATTTAAATAAATATATATATATGAGTGTGTGTGTATGTATGTATATATATATATAAAACACCATTAAAAGCTGTAACAGTTATATTTTCAGACCAGAAGAATAAGATGAGAGTATAAGTAAATGAAAAGATATGGAACATTTAAGGACACTAGATATAGCATTGCAAAGAAAGGACAAGATCATACACGATCTATCACAAACGCTATCATACTTTGAGAAAAATATATTTTTCATCTTTCTTAAAAACCTTTTTAAGAAGGAAAAATGATTTGAAACAAGAACAAAAGAAACTTTCAACCATTTTTCTTGCCTTAAATCGCAGTGTAAAAATAAAGATGAAAAAAATGTTATAGCGGATTGTAAAGAAAATACAATGAACGAACATACCTTGTTGTCGCGAATTGAAACGTTGCTCGTCACCGTGTGTGTCTGATTTGACGTGCAAGACATTTCCTTGCGGAAGTTGACCCTCTAGTTGTTGGCGCGAGGTTCGCCGCTAACGGTTGCTGCGATGCTGATGATGATGTGATCATGTGGCACTGTATGATTTACTGCTGTATCTCTGTTCACTTGATCGTCCAATGCTCGTGATCCGGCTCGAAGGACCAAATCGAGAACGACCGTTCGCGTAGAGACGCGATCGCGAGGGAAACGTGTGAGCGGGAGACGTAAATTTTTGCTACGATTATGATAATCGACGCCGCGAATTAGTCGTTCCCCTGTTTCGTTTAGAATAACAGAGATAGTTCAAATGATTTTAACTTTGAATTAACGCGGTTAATATAAACGTGTATATTTAACGATATTTAAAGTTATAATGAATACGTCACAAATGATTTAACGATGATACAATTAGTTTGTTACACTAATTTGACCCGACTTTATGATATTTCTCGATGTATTCGTTAGACTAAGCGACTTTGATTTTATTCGTCTGAACCTTTCGATGCATCCCGTTTGAATTCTCATTTGCCACTGACTGCCCTTCCATTTTGTCCTTTGTCTTCTCTGAGATACGACCCCCACTACGCTCGGATCACGCCACCGTTCGCGCCTATGATCACGTATACCAGCTTCTTTCTTTATGCGGATAAAATAACGCACCGAAGGCGAATAGATGTTTCTGGAACTCGCTGCTTGACGACAACTATGCGTTTATCGCTACTTTGTGTATATCTCGACGGTCATGTAAGACGATCTGTTTGCGACGGTTAGGAACACGGCCTACAGTAAGCCTTGGGGCGTAATAAACGGAGAGAATAAAATTTTAATTAAAATTAAATTTTTTATAAATAAAATATATATAATAATATTGTTAATAAGTTTTAAATTAGAATAAAAAATAGATAAAAATAGGATAAAAAATATATAAATATGAATATAAATATATATATATATATTATTTACATATATATGAGTGTATATGTGTGTATAAAATATTTTAAAGAATTAATTATTAATTAAAATTTTAATAAAAAAATAATTTAATATAAATTAATAATATTTTAATAAATGTATTTATATATATATATATTATGTGTGTGTATGCGCGTATTATAAATAAATATGTAAATATTTTATATTTTAAAAAAAAAGATAATTTAATAAAAAAATTATATTTAATGTAATTTGCATATTAAATTTTGATTTTAAAAGAATTAATAATATTAATAATATAAAATAAATTTTATAATGATTTTTTAATTAATTATATTTTTGTATTAATAAATAATGATTTAAAATTAAAAATTTATTTTATTTTAATAATTGAATTTAAATAATTAATGAAAGTTAAATGTAGAAAAAAATATAAATAATGATTAATTTAGTGCCAGCAATAGCGGTTAAACTAAATTTGTAAATTAATTTTATTAATTTATATATATATATAAATATTTAAAATAATATTATTTAATAAAAATTATATATTTTAGGTGAAATTTAATTTATAATTAAATTAAATTTTATATTTATAAATATAATAAGATAAAATAATAAACTAGGATTAGATACCCTATTATATAAAATAATAATATTGGATTTATTATTAAATGTTGAATCATTAAAATTGAATTATATGGCGGCTTTTCATTCTTATTAGAGAAACTTGTAGTTTAATTTGATAATCCACGATAAGATAAACTTAAGTAGATGTTTATGTATTGTTGTATATTATTATATAAAATTAATTTTAATAAAAATTTAATAAAAAATTTTAATTCAAATCAAAACGTAGTATATTTAAGAATTTATGAGTTATAATAAATTTAATTTTTTAATAATTATATTTTAATATTAATTTGAAAGAGGATTCAAAAGTAAAATTAATAAATTAATTAATTTGAAAATAGTTTTGAAAAGTGTACAAATTGCCCGTCAATTTCATTTGTGGAATAAGTCGTAACATAGTAAAAATATTGGAAAATGTTTTTAGATAAAAAATTAGTTTTTATAATATTTCATTTTTAATGAAAATTATTTAAATTGAATTTTTTTTTAAATAATAAATTTAATATTTTAGTTTAAAATTTATTAAATTATATTTTTGTAAAGTTGTATAATAAATAATTGTTAAAGTAATAATTTATGAAATAATATAATGATTTATAGATTTAGTAATGTGAATGAAATTTTAAAGAATTAAATAAGTAAAATAAATTTTGTACCTTTTGTATCAGGGTTAATTAATATAATTTAATAATTTTATTATTCTCGAAAGAAAAAGAGTTAAATATTTAATTATGTTTTTGTTGAATAAAAAATTATAATATATATTTAGAAATTAAATGTTAATCGATTATTTTTATATCTAGTTTTTTTTTAAATGAATTTAATTTATATATAAAAAATATAAAAAATTTATGGGATAATCTATAAATTTAAACATGTAATTAAATTATTATTATTATTATTATTTAAAAATTTATATTATAATTATATTGATTTAGTAATAATTTTTATTAATAAATACTTAATAATTTAATAATTTTATTTTAAAAATTTAAGAAATTTATATAAAATTGAATAATATATTTATTAAAAAAAATAATTTATAATTTATTTAAATTAAGTATAATGATTATATTAGTAATATTTTATGTTTAAAATTTTTATTTTTTAATAAATTTTGAAATATATATATATATATAAGGAATTAGGCAAATTAAATATATTCACCTGTTTATCAAAAACATGGCTTATTGATTTTAATTTTAAGTCTATCTGCCCAATGATTTAATTATTTAATGGCTGCAGTATAATTGACTGTACAAAGGTAGCATAATCAATTGTTTTTTAATTAAAAACTAGAATGAAAGAATTAATGAGATATATACTGTCTCGTATATATATATAATTAATTTAAATTTTTAGTAAAAATGCTAAAATATATTTATGGGACGATAAGACCCTATAGAATTTTATATTTATATATATTAGATTTTAAATTTTTTAAATATAAATATTTAATTGGGAGGATTAGTAAATTTATAAAACTTTATTTTAAATATAAACTTTAATTAAAGAATAATTAATGATCTTGTATTATAAATTAAAAGAATAAATTACCTTAGGGATAACAGCGTAATATCTTTTTAAAGATCATATTAATAAAGATGATTGCGACCTCGATGTTGAATTAAGATAAATTTTAAATGCAGAAGTTTAATAATTAAGTCTGTTCGACTTTTAAAATCTTACATGATTTGAGTTCAAATCGACGTGAGTCAGATTGGTTTCTATCTATAAAAATAAATAAATTATTTGTACGAAAGGACTATAATTTTTAATTAAATTATATTATTAACTTTAATTAATAATTTTGATTATATTAGCAAATTAGTGCATTAAATTTAGAATTTAAATAAATTATAATAAAATTATAATATATAATAATAATGTTTTTAAATTTTTTATTAATGATATTTATAATTTTGATTAGAGTGGCTTTTTTAACTTTATTTGAGCGTAAAATATTAGGTTATATTCAATTACGAAAAGGTCCAAATAAATTAATAATTAAAGGTTTATTTCAACCTTTCAGAGATGCTTTAAAATTGATATCAAAGGAATTTTTTTTTTAAATTTTAATAATTTATATTTATATAGTCCAATAATTATATTTTTTTTATCATTAATATTATGATTTATTTATCCTTGAATATATTCTTTTCTTTTTATTGATTATAGAATTATTTTTTTAATATTAATTTTGAGATTAATGGTTTATCCAATTATAATAATTGGTTGAGTGTCTTTATGTAATTATTCAATTTTAGGTTCATTACGTTCAGTTTCTCAAATAATTTCATTTGAAATGTTATTATTTTTGGTTTTTTTTTTACTAATAATTTTAATTGAGAATTATTCTTTATTTATATTTATAAAATTTCAATATAATATATATATATATTTTTTTATATATATCCTTTATATATTATTTTTATAATTAGAGCATTAATTGATTTAAATCGAGTTCCATTTGATTTGATTGAAGGTGAATCAGAATTAGTTTCTGGATTTAATGTTGAATATTATAGAAGATTATTTGTATTAATTTTTTTTATCTGAATATTTAAATGTTATATTTATAAGATTATTATTAACAATAATGTTTTTTGGATTAAATTGATGATCATTTAGTTTTATTTTAGTTTATTTATTGCATTTAATTTTATTAATTATAATTCGTGGTGTTTTACCTCGTATTCGATATGATAAATTAATAATAATATGTTGGGTTGAATTATTAGTGTTAATTTTAATATATTTAATATTAATTTATTTAATAAAAGAATTTATTGTTTTTATAGTATTTTAATTTGTATTTAAAAAATATTTAATTTTTAATAAAATTTTTTTATAATAAATCATTATTAATTTTAAATTAATTTTATTAATTTAACAATTATAAAAATTTATATGTATATATATAGAGATTAAGTTTTTAATTATTATATTTAAATATATAAAAGTTTGTTTATACAAATTTAATTAATTAAAAAATTAATTTTTATTAAATTTATATATATAATATATAATAATATATAATATATAATATATATAAAATATTAATAAATGATCAATAAAAAATTTTATTTATAAAATAAAATTTATTATTTTTTAAATTAATTAATGGAATTAAATATAAAATAAAAATTTATATGAAAAGTATAATTACTCCTCCTAGTTTATTTGGAATTGTTCGTAGAATTGACTATGCAAATAAAAAATATCATTCAGGTTCAATATGAATTGGTGTAATTATTGGATTTGCTATTTTAAAATTATCTGGATCACCTAAGATGTAAGGTATTTGTAAGTTAATTAATATAAATAAAATAAAATTAAATAAAATATGTAAATATATAATGAAAAAATAAAATAATGCTCCGTATCTATGAATTAATCGAATTAATCATCCTGAGTTTATATCTTTTATAATATTTGAAATTCTATTAAATGCAATATTGATATTTGGACAGTAATGTATTGATAAAAATAATCCTGAGATAATTTGAATTATTAAAAATATTCCAAGTATTTTAATAAATGATATTGGTAAATTTATTATATGAATTTTATAAATTGATGAAATTACTTTTTTCATTTTCTTGCTCGTAAGTTTTTGTTTTTAATATAACAAATTTTTGTTATAGTAAATAATATAATAATTAAGAAAATAATAAATATTAAAAGAATATAATAGTTGGGATTTAAATATAATTTTTTAATATTACAAATTTTATTATTTTTGTAATAATTAAAATTTAATATTTTAATATTTATATCATAATGATTAATTAAGAATAAAAAAGTTAATATTAAAATTAAATTTGTAAAAAATAAATTTAAATAATTGGTTTTTTTAAATGGTTTATTAATTAAACTAATAAAATAAGAAAATAAAATTAAAATTCCTCTAATAAAAATAATTAATAAGATATATACGTTTAATGAAATTATTTGTTTATATGTTAATGATATTTATTCTTATAAAAATAATATAAAAAATTAAATATAATATTTGTTTTAAAGGTGATATAAAGGTATTTAAATAAAAATAATTTAAAATTAAAATTAAATTAATATTTAAATTTATAAATATAAGGAAGAATAGAATTATAAAAGTTTACATTAATAATAAATTAATATATTAAAATTATCTATAGTTATATTAATATTTTTAAATTTTTAATTTACAAAATTAATGTTTTTATTAAACTATATAACTAATATATAAATTTAACAAAAAATAGTTTAAATAAAAACAATAATTTTGGGAATTATAGATATTTTTATAAAATTTTTTTGAAATTTAATATTATATTAAGAAATTTAATATTCTAAGTTGGTTAATATTAAATTTATTTTAGAATTTATTATTTTGAATTTTGTCTTAATAATTTTAGTTATTTTATTAAATAATATTTATTTTTTAAATTTTTTAATTGGGTTGGAATATTTAGTTTCAATTATTTTATTTTATATAATTTTAATTGATTTTAATAGATGAATTTATTTAATTTATTTAATTTATTCTGTATGTGAAGGAGTTATAGGTCTATCATTATTAGTTAGAATAAATTATGAATTTGGTCATCAAAAAATTAATATTATAAATTTAATTTAAAAATGAATGAGGTTACAATTGTAATTGTTATTATTATCTTATTTAAGTTTATAAATTTTTATATTTTAAGAAATTTATTATTTTTATTGAGATTAAACTTTTTAATAAATATAAATTGATTAAAATGAGTTAATTTAGTTGGCGGTTTAGGAAATAATTATTATTCTAATTATTTAATTTTATTTAATATTAATATTTATAATTGAAATTAATATTTACAATAATAATAAATAATTATATAATAAATTTAATATATTTAAGAGAAGATTATATTATAATTAGAGTTATATCAATAATTTTAATAATAATATTAATTTTAAGAAAATTTATTTTTAATTTATTTTTTTATCATTTAAATATTAATTTAATTTGTATTTATAAATATTTTGTATTTAAAATAATTTTATTAGGATCAATATTTTCAATATTAATATTAAATATTAATTTTTTTTTAAAAAAAGTAAGATATTTATTAAAAGATTTTTTATAATAGAATTTTTTTATAAGTTTATAATAAAACAATTAATAAATAAAATAATTTATTATGAATTTTATTTTGAGAAAGGAATATTAGAAAAATTTATAGGAAAAATTATAAGATATATTTGTGATATATTAGAAATAAATTTTATATTTAAAATTTCTTTATTATTATTATTATATTTATATTTATTAACATTAATGATATTAATTTAATTTAAATTATATTCATATATTAAATAAAAAGAAAAAAAAATTTGTTTATTTATAGAATTTAAGTAGCTTATATTAGAGCATAATATTGAAAATATTAGGGAAATTTTTTTTAATTTTTAAATAACATACATATATATATGAATTTAAATTTTAAATATCATTATTAATAATAAATTATAAGAAATAATGATATTTTAAATCAATTATTTCTGTTTACAATTAATTTTTTATTTATTAATAATTTTATATTGAAAGTATAATGTTTTATTTAAACTATATAACTTAAATTAAATTTTAAATTTTGTATAATTTTTAAAATAATTTTTTTTATATAATATTTATATATATATAAATATATATATATATATATATATTAATAAATTGGAATATTAAATTCAATTATTTTATTAACAATAAAATGCCTCTAATTTGGCTTCAATTTAAAATTTGTTTTATTTAATATATAAATTTAAACTTATATAAGAAGTAAAATTTACTTTTAATTTCGACTTAAAGATTGATTTATTTTTTAAATCCTTATATATTAAAATATTTAATTAGAATAGTTTAAAATATTCAATTTAAATAATTACATGATCATTCTATTAATAAAGAAAAAATTAATATTAAAAATAAAAAAATTATTAAAATAAATAAATATAAAAAATTTAATGTTTTGATGTATGAAATTAAAGGAATTAGTAAAATAATTTCTACATCAAAAATTAAAAATGTTAATGAAATTAAATAAAATGGTAATGAAAATGGAATATTTAATTTTGTGATTGGATTAAATCCACATTCATGAGGTAAGTTTTTTTCTATATTAAATTTTCTATATATTGATAAAAATTTATTTAATAAAAAAATAATTATTAATATTATAAAAGTTAATAAATAATAAATTATATTAATTAAATATATTAATTTAATATTAAATTTTTTAATTGGAAATTAAATGTAATTTAATTATACTATATATTTAAAATTTAATTTAATTTATAATGATATAATAAAATATGTAAATGAATAATCAAATTACATCAACAAGATGTCAATATCAAATAGCAAATTCAAAATTAATATGATGAATTGTTGAAAAATGATTTTTTATTATTCGAATTAAAGAATATAATAAAAATAATGTTCCAATTAAGACATGAATACCATGAAAACCAGTGGATAAAAAAAAAATAGATCCAAAAATTCTATCATTAATACAGAAGAATGAATTATAATATTCAAAAATTTGTATAAAATTAAAATAAAATGCTAAAAAAATTGTTGATATTAATATTGATATTCTTGATTTAAATTTGTTATTTAATATATTATAATGTCTTAATGTTACTGAAAATCCTGATATAATTAAAATAATTGAGTTTAATAAAGGGATTTCAAATGGATTAAAAAATTTAATTATTTTAGGTGGTCATATTAAATTAATTTCAATTGAAGGAGAAACTGAATTATGGAAGAATGTTCAAAAAAATGAAATAAAAAAAAATAGTTCAGAAATAATAAATATAATTATTCTAAATTTTATTATTGATAAAATATAAAAAGAATGTATTCCTTGAAATGTTCTTTCTCGAATAATATCTCGGAATCATATTATTGTTGATAAAATTAAAATTAATAAATTTAAGATTATAATTAATAAATTATTTAAATAAATTCATAAAATTGTTCTTAATAATATATTTATAGTATTAAAAGAAACAATAATTGGTCATGGTCTAATAGTAACAATATGAAAAGGAAAGATTTTTTTCATTACTTTGATTCAGAAAAATATAATGTTAATAAAATTGAGAATACATAAGCTTGAATAAAAGCTATTGAAATTTCTAGAATTAATAATATATTTTGAATTATTAAAGTTAATGGTGATAAAATAATGAAGTTTATTATAAAATTTCTTAGTAAAATAAGAATAAGATGTCCTGAAATTAAATTTGCTGAAAGACGAATTGATAATGTTCAAGGTCGAATAAAAAGTCTAATAAGTTCAATAATTACTATAAAATTTATTAAAAATTTTGGAGAATTTAATGGTACTAAATGTCTTAAAGTTTTTATAGGAAAATTAATAATTGAGTAAATTAAAAATCTTAATCATAAAGATAATGCTATTGATAGATTAAATATTAAATGTCTTGTTGATGTAAAGATATAAGGAATTAATCTAAATAAATTTAATATTATAATATAAATTATAATTCTTAAGAATGAAAAAATATTTATCGAATATTTATTAGTTATAATTATTTTAAATTCATTAAATAAATATTCAATAAATAATTTAAAAATTATTAAAATTCGCGAAGGAATTAATCAATATGAATTTGGAAATAAAATAATTGGTAAAATTATAAAAATTCAATTTAATTGAATATAATTATTAATTGAAGGATCAAATATTTCACATAAATTGTTTATCATAATCATTTTCATTTTTTAATTAAATTATTTTTATTATTATTATTATTATTTATATTATAAATATTTTTTATGATAATATATAATAAAAATGAATTTATTAAAATTATAATAGTAAATAAACATATTATAAAGATAACTAATCAATTAATAGGTATTATTTGTGGTATTCATTAGAAGTAAATTTTAATTACTATAATTGATTTAAAAGATCAATTCTTTATTTCTGACTTCTAATGATAGAAAAATAATAATAAAATATTAATTTTAGAATGACAATATAATGTTATTTAAATTAACTAATTTTTCAAATTTTATTTTTAATTCAATTTATAAATAATTCATAAGAAGTTCTTTCTAATATAATAGGTATAAATCTATGATTTATTCCACAAATTTCAGAGCATTGTCCAAAATAAATTCCTGGACGAATACAAAATAAATTTAATTGATTAATTCGACCAGGAATATGATGGAATAGTTCATGAATGAATAACATCTAATGAAGAAATAATTATTCGTATAGAAATTTTAAATGGAATAATTAATCGATTATCAGTTTATAATAATCGAAATTGATTTATTAGTTCATAATTTAATATATATGAATCAAATTCTTAATTATTAAATTCTGGATATTCACAAGATCAATATCATTGATGGCCAATAGCTTTAATAGAAAAATAAGGATTTATAATTTCATCAATATAATATAAAATTTTTAAGGATGGAAAACAAATAATTATTAAAATAATTATAGGAGTTAAAGTTCAAATAATTTCAATTGTATGATTTTTAAATAAAGTTAAATTTAAAAAGTTATTATATATAAAATCTATAATAAAAAATGTTGTTAAAGAAATAATAATTATTATTATTATTATAGTTAAATTATGAAATAAAATGAAATTATCAGAATAAAAAGAATTTGAATCTTGGAATGTTATTATATTTCATGTAGAAATTTTTAATAATTAAAATTTATTTGAATTTGAAATTCATTATTATAATCATATTAAATTAGTTTATTAATAAAAGATAAAAATCTTTATTATTGAATTTTAAATTCAAAGCACTAATCTGCCATTTTAATAATTTTAATATATTAAATAAATTATTTATTTTTAAATTTATAAATTTTATTTATTAAAAATATTTTTGATTTTATTATTTATAATTAAAGGAATTTCAATAATTGAGTGATCTAAAGGAGGATAGTTATTTAATCATTCTAGAGAAGATTGATGAAATTTAAATATAATTAATCGTTTTGAAATTAATCTTTCAAAAATAATAAAAATAAAAAATAATATTCTATTTATTGAAATTATTGCTCCAATTGATGAAATTAAATTTCAACAATAGTAAGAATCAGGATAATCTGAGTATCGTCGAGGTATAGATATTATATAATATATAGATAAATATATAGATTTGGATTGAATAGAAAATATAAAAAATTAAATTTTTGAGAAATTAAATTTATACGATAAATACTAATCTATAGTGTTAAAATGAATATGAGTAAATAATATATGTATAATATGTGTGTGTGTGTATATATATATATTTATAGTTAAAATTTTTATAAATAGAATATTTATAATAGCATCATTGATTAATTTTGGATTTAATAGAAAATATAAAAAATTAAATTTTTGAGAAATTAAATTTATACGATAAATACTAATCTATAGTGTTAAAATGAATATGAGTAAATAATATATGTATAATATTTGTGTGTGTATATATATATTTATACCTAAAATTTTTATAAATAGAATATTTATAATAGCATCATTGATTAACTTTGGATTGAAAAGAAAATATAAAAAATTAAATTTTTGAGAAATTAAATTTATACGATAGATACTAATCTATAGTGTTAAAATGAATATGGGTAAATAATATGTGTATAATATTTGTGTGTGTGTGTATATACATATTTATAGCTAAAATATTTATAAATAGAATATTTATAATAGCATCATTGATTAACTTTGGATTGAAAAGAAAATATAAAAAATTAAATTTTTGAGAAATTAAATTTATACGATAGATACTAATCTATAGTGTTAAAATGAATATGGGTAAATAATATGTGTATAATATATGTGTGTGTGTATATACATATTTATAGCCAAAATTTTTATAAATAGAATATTTATAACAGCATCATTGATTAACTTTGGATTGAAGAGAAAATATAAAAAATTAAATTTTTGAGAAATTAAATTTATACGATAGATACTAATCTATAGTGTTAAAATGAATATGGGTAAATAATATGTGTATAATATTTGTGTGTGTGTATATACATATTTATAGCTAAAATTTTTATAAATAGAATATTTATAATAGCATCATTGATTAACTTTGGATTGAAAAGAAAATATAAAAAATTAAATTTTTGAGAAATTAGATTTATACGATAGATACTAATCTATAGTGTTAAAATGAATATGGGTAAATAATATGTGTATAATATTTGTGTGTGTGTATATACATATTTATACCTAAAATTTTTATAAATAGAATATTTATAATAGCATCATTGATTAACTTTGGATTGAAAAGAAAATATAAAAAATTAAATTTTTGAGAAATTAAATTTATACGATAGATACTAATCTATAGTGTTAAAATGAATATGGGTAAATAATATGTGTATAATATTTGTGTGTGTGTATATACATATTTATAGCTAAAATTTTTATAAATAGAATATTTATAATAGCATCATTGATTAACTTTGGATTGAAAATAAAATATAAAAAATTAAATTTTTGAGAAATTAAATTTATACGATAAATACTAATCTATAGTGTTAAAATGAATATGGGTAAATAATATGTGTATAATATTTGTGTGTGTGTATATACATATTTATAGCTAAAATTTTTATAAATAGAATATTTATAATAGCATCATTGATTAACTTTGGATTGAAAATAAAATATAAAAAATTAAATTTTTGAGAAATTAAATTTATACGATAAATACTAATCTATAGTGTTAAAATGAATATGGGTAAATAATATGTGTATAATATTTGTGTGTGTGTATATACATATTTATAGCTAAAATTTTTATGAATAGAATATTTATAATAGCATCATTGATTAACTTTGGATTGAAAAGAAAATATAAAATATTAAATTTTTGAGAAATTAAATTTATACGATAGATACTAATCTATAGTGTTAAAATGAATATGGGTAAATAATATGTGTATAATATTTGTGTGTGTGTATATACATATTTATAGCTAAAATTTTTATGAATAGAATATTTATAATAGCATCATTGATTAACTTTGGATTGAAAAGAAAATATAAAATATTAAATTTTTGAGAAATTAAATTTATACGATAGATACTAATCTATAGTGTTAAAATGAATATGGGTAAATAATATGTGTATAATATTTGTGTGTGTGTATATACATATTTATAGCTAAAATTTTTATAAATAGAATATTTATAATAGCATCATTGATTAACTTTGGATTGAAAAGAAAATATAAAAAATTAAATTTTTGAGAAATTAAATTTATACGATAGATACTAATCTATAGTGTTAAAATGAATATGGGTAAATAATATGTGTATAATATTTGTGTGTGTGTGTATATACATATTTATAGCCAAAATTTTTATAAATAGAATATTTATAACAGCATCATTGATTAACTTTGGATTGAAAAGAAAATATAAAAAATTAAATTTTTGAGAAATTAAATTTATACGATAGATACTAATCTATAGTGTTAAAATGAATATGGGTAAATAATATGTGTATAATATTTGTGTGTGTGTATATACATATTTATAGCTAAAATTTTTATAAATAGAATATTTATAATAGCATCATTGATTAACTTTGGATTGAAAAGAAAATATAAAAAATTAAATTTTTGAGAAATTAAATTTATACGATAGATACTAAGCTATTGTGTTAAAATGAATATGGGTAAATAATATGTGTATAATATTTGTGTGTGTGTATATACATATTAATAGCCAAAATTTTTATAAATAGAATATTTATAACAGCATCATTGATTAACTTTGGATTGAAAAGAAAATATAAAAAATTAAATTTTTGAGAAATTAAATTTATACGATAGATACTAATCTATAGTGTTAAAATGAATATGGGTAAATAATATGTGTATAATATTTGTGTGTGTGTATATACATATTTATAGCTAAAATTTTTATAAATAGAATATTTATAATAGCATCATTGATTAACTTTGGATTGAAAAGAAAATATAAAAAATTAAATTTTTGAGAAATTAAATTTATACGATAGATACTAATCTATAGTGTTAAAATGAATATGGGTAAATAATATGTGTATAATATTTGTGTGTGTGTATATACATATTTATAGCTAAAATTTTTATAAATAGAATATTTATAATAGCATCATTGATTAACTTTGGATTGAAAAGAAAATATAAAAAATTAAATTTTTGAGAAATTAGATTTATACGATAGATACTAATCTATAGTGTTAAAATGAATATGGGTAAATAATATGTGTATAATATTTGTGTGTGTGTATATACATATTTATACCTAAAATTTTTATAAATAGAATATTTATAATAGCATCATTGATTAACTTTGGATTGAAAAGAAAATATAAAAAATTAAATTTTTGAGAAATTAAATTTATACGATAGATACTAATCTATAGTGTTAAAATGAATATGGGTAAATAATATGTGTATAATATTTGTGTGTGTGTATATACATATTTATAGCTAAAATTTTTATAAATAGAATATTTATAATAGCATCATTGATTAACTTTGGATTGAAAAGAAAATATAAAAAATTAAATTTTTGAGAAATTAAATTTATACGATAAATACTAATCTATAGTGTTAAAATGAATATGAGTAAATAATATATGTATAATATGTGTGTGAATATATATATATATTTATAGTTAAAATTTTTATAAATAGAATATTTATAATAGCATCATTGATTAACTTTGGATTGAACAGAAAATATAAAAAAAATAAAAAATAAATTTTTAATAAAAATTAAAATTTATATTTATAAATTAAAAAATATTAATTAAAAAATTTTAGTTTAAATTAGAATATTTTATTTACAATAAAAAGAGTAATTATTAATTAAAATTTTATAAAAAAAATAATAAAATAAAATTAAAAATAATATAAATAATTAAATAATATATAAATATAAACATATATATATAAATATAGTAAAATCAAATTTTTTAAAAAAATTATGTTTAATGTAGTTTGCATATTAAATTTTGATTTTAATAGAATTAATAATATTAATAATATAAAATAAATTTTATAATGATTTTTAAATTAATTATATTTTTGTATTAATAAATAATAATTTAAAATTAAATATTTATTATACTTTAATAATTAAATTTAAATAATTAACGAAAGTTAAATTTAGAAAAAAGAATAAATAATGATTAATTTAGTGCCAGCAATAGCGGTTAAACTAAAATTGTAAGTTAATTTTATTAATTTATATTTATATAAATAAATATTTAAATATATTTTATTTAATAAAAATTATATATTTTAGGTGAAATTTAATTTATAATAAAATTAAATTTTATATTTATAAAAATAATAAGATAAAATAATAAACTAGGATTAGATACCCTATTATATAAAATAATAATATTAGATTTATTATTAAATGTTGAATCAGTAAAATTAAATTATATGGCGGCTTTTCATTCTTATTAGAGAAACTTGTAGTTTAATTTGATAATCCACGATAAGATTTACTTAAGTTGATGTTTATATATTGTTGTATATTTTTATATAAAATTAATTTAAATAAAAATTTAATAAAAAAATTTTAATTCAAATCAAAATGTAGTATATTTAAGAATTTATGAGTTATAATAAATTTAATTTTTGGATAATTATATTTTAATATTAATTAAAAAGAGGATTTAAAAGTAAAATTAATAAATTAATTAATTTGAAAATAGTTTTGAAAAGTGTACAAATTGCCCGTCAATTTCATTTATGGAATAAGTCGTAACATAGTAAAAATATTGGAAAATGTTTTTAGATAAGAAATTAATTTTTATAATATTTTATTTTTAGTAAAAATAATTAAAGTTAATTTTTTTTTGAATTTATAAATTTGATATTTTAGTTTAAAAATTTATTTAATTATATTTTTGTAAAGTTGTATAATAAATAATTGTTAAAGTAATAATTTATGAAATAATATGATGAATAATAGATTTAGTAATGTGAATGAAATTTTAAAAAATTAAATAAGTAAAATAAATTTTGTACCTTTTGTATCAGGGTTAATTAATATAATTTAATAATATTAATATTCTCGAAAGAAAAAGAGTTAAATATATAATTATGTTTTTGTGGAATAAAAAATTATAATATATATTTAGAATTTAAATGTTAAAACCTAACCCCAATCTATATATTTTTAATTAAAATATGAATATATTGAAAAATTTCTAAAATTTAAATTATTTACATTATAAAAATTAAAAAAATATATTAAAGTTGAAAATATACATAAATAAATTAGAATTAATAATATGAATAAGTTTTATTAGTATGAAGAATGAAATAAAAAAATAATGAATTAAAAATTGATGAACATCCAAATAATTTTTTTATAGAGAAGTCTATATTTGTATATAAAGCAATGAATGTATTATTAATAAATAAAGTAAGAATTAGATATGGTGTAATGAAAGTTATTGAAGAAAAAAATAAATTGGAATAAATTTTATAAATGTTGAAATAATTAAAATTTGATTTCATGAAGATATATTATAAATATAAATTATTCAAAAACAAAACGGAAATAAACCAATTTTTAAAAATATAGATAAATTTATTAGAAAATTAATTATATAATTTTTAAAAATAAAAATTTGTGTATAATTTAAAGAAATAATAATAATAATGAATAATCTTGAAATTGATGATATTATAAAATATATGATTCTAACAATTTTATTATTTGATTTAATATTAATTATTCTAGTTAAAATAATTGTTGAAAATTCTATTGATAATCATTTAATGTAAATTCTTGATGAATTTAATATAATAAAAAATAAAATAATTACTGATAAATAAGAGAATATATATATTTTATTATAAAAAATAAATAATTTTTTTTTGAAAAAATTAAATATTGTATATAAAAATAAAATTTATATAGAAAAATTTCTATTAGTTTTTAACTTATTATATAAATAGTAATAGTATAATTTAATTATATACATAAATATTTTATCAAAATATAACTTTTATCAGACATATTACTTATATTTTTATATTTTATATAAAAATTTTTTGAATTTATCGATAGGGTATGAACCTATAAGCTTAATTTAGCTTATTATATAGTTTATAAATTTAATTTTTAAAATATAATTGAATTTATTAAATTGTAATTTAATAGTAATTTTAGAATTATATAGTTAATTTATAGGAATAAAAATTATTGAATTATTTATAAAAAGTTAGATATATTTTAAGAATTACTATTAAATGCAATTTAATTATTATATTTTTTTATTAACTAATACCCAAATTGTTAATAATTAATTGATAAATTTAATATTATATATATAATATTATTATTAATAATAAATTTAAATTTTAATTAAATATATATATATACATAAATAAGTAACAGCGGTCAGTTTGTGAAAAGTGCTCGTTAACAAATCTTAAATTACAACGAAACGAAATTGTTCAACACCTTAAAATTGAAAATTACCGAACTAAGTAGGAAAAAGGCCACAATGTTTGTAGAACCTCGATAAGTGTTCGCCGAGACAGTTTCGACATCTGGACTACGTCGGACAGTTTACGACGGATATCCGTCACATAAAAGGGGTAGAAAATAACGTAGCCGATACTCTATCTCGCATCGAAGCGATCGGAAAACCAATAGATCACCATACGCTAGCTGCAGCGCAAGAAAAGGATAGCGAGCTACGCAAAATTATCAACGCTGGCTCGAGCGCGTTGCAGCTGAGAAAAGTACGATTTCCCGATCACAACGTCGAGTTATACTGCGATATTAAAACCGAGACCGTGCGACCGTACGTACCGGAACCGTTACGCCGCACCGTATTCCAAGCGCTACATGGACTTTCCCACCCGGGGATGCGAGCTACGCGAAAATTGGTAGCGACGCGCTTCGTCTGGCCGTCGGTAAATAAAGATTGCCGAACGTGGACACGACAATGCATACCGTGTCAGCGCAACAAAGTCACCAGACACGTATCCTCGCCCGTCGGAACGTTCGGAACGCTAGCGGGCCGGTTCGAGCATATACACGTAGATATCATCACAATGCAATATTCGCAAGGATACCGTTATTGCCTTACGTGTATCGATCGTTTTTCGCGTTGGCCTGAAGCCATACCTATCGCCGATATGGAAGCGTCAACCGTGGCTTCGGCCCTCCTTTCTACCTGGATATCTCGTTTCGGCGTACCCTTGAAAATTACGACTGATCAAGGACGTCAATTCGAATCGCGTTTATTCGAGGAATTATGCCGGTTGCTCGGCGTCAAACATTTGCGTACAACGGCCTACCATCCAGCGTCTAACGGGATGGTAGAACGCCTACACAGACAATTAAAGGCGGCGATCAAATGCCACGACACGAGCAACTGGGTCGGAATTCTCCCGATCGTCTTATTAGGTATAAGAACCGCGATAAAGGAGGACCTAAACGCAACGGCGGCCGAAATGATTTACGGCATCGGCATACGTCTGCCGTCGGAATACTTTTTGCCAACTAGTCAACGGGCCAACTTGGAATACGCGAACCGGCTGAGAGAACGCATGGAGAGGGTCAGACCACACCCGATTACTCGCCACGGCGAAAAGAAAATTTTCGTCTTCAAGGAATTAGAGACGTCGCCATACGTATTCGTGCGCCACGACGCGATTGGAGGACCATTACAGCCACCGTACGATGGACCGTATAAAGTCATACAGAGAGGTGATAAGACATATACGGTAAAAATAAATAAACGCGACGTAACGGTTTCCATAGATCGCTTGAAGCCTGCGTTTGTCATTCCCGAAGACCTCGAACAAAGGTCCGCCGAGACTCGCAACGTGCTAATTCCGGTAGACCAAACGAATGTCCGCGACGAAAGCAGGGCGAACGCCAATAACCAAACGACAAACGGAGAAAATACCCGGAATAGATACGTTACGCGGTCTGGGCGATAAGTCCGATTTCCCGATCGGTTTCAGGCAGGTTTCGGATAAGTGTTAAGAACCGGCCAATGCGCACACTACTTCGTAATATCCATATATTCTTTTATTTACGTAGCGTTATCACTGGTAAGGGGGTACTGTGGCGACAAGGACTATGGAACTTTCCAACGGCTCCGCGATACAAAGCGCTACGCTACGCCGTCGAAACGCGACACGACGCACTCAATCTGTCATCGATATCTTCACGCTCCTTCAGCCGAATTTCTCTGAAGGGCATACAGGCGCCAGCCACGAGGGCACTTATAACGAACGCACGTCAGTGGGGATATCGATGGGCAACGGAAAAAGAATCAGTTCGGTCCAAAAAATAAGCACATTCGACCACGAGCCGTGAGACGCGAAAGACGAAAAGAAACGGGTACGCTTTTATCGAGAAATCAACCGAACGACGCTATTGTTTATCGACGTTAAGAATCAGCCGATGTTATTTGCATTATTGGTTAAATATCACCTAGTGTACTTCAGTACCTATTACACCATTCCACCTCATATTCAAGAGATAAAAACAAAACACCATTAAAAGCTGTAACAGTTATACTTTCAGACCAGAAGAATAAGATGAGACTATAAGTAAATGAAAATATATGGAACATTTAAGGACACTAGATATAGCATTGCAAAGAAAGGACAAGATCATACATGATCTATCACAAACGCTATCATACTTTGAGAAAAATATATTTTTCATCTTTCTTAAAAACCTTTTTAAGAAGGAAAAATGATTTGAAACAAGAACAAAAGAAACTTTCAATCATTTTTCTTGCCTTAAATCGCAGTGTAAAAATAAAGATGAAAAAAATGTTATAGCGGATTGTAAAGAAAATACAATGAACGAACATACCTTGTTGTCGCGAATTGAAACGTTGCTTGTCACCGTGCGTGTCTGATTTGACGTGCAAGACATTTCCTTGCGGAAGTTGACCCTCTAGTTGTTGGCGCGAGATTCGCCGCTAACGGTTGCTGCGATGCTGATGATGATGTGATCATGTGGCACTGTATGATTTACTGCTGTATCTCTGTTCACTTGATCGTCCAATGCTCGTGATCCGGCTCGAAGGACCAAATCGAGAACGACCGTTCGCGTAGAGACGCGATCGCGAGGGAAACGTGTGAGCGGGAGACGAAAATTTTTGCTACGATTATGATAATCGACGCCGCGAATTAGTCGTTCCCCTGTTTCGTTTAGAATAACAGAGATAGTTCAAATGATTTTAACTTTGAATTAACACGGTTAATATAAACGTGTATATTTAACGATATTTAAAGTTATAATGAATACGTCACAAATGATTTAACGATGATACAATTAGTTTGTTACACTAATTTGACCCGACTTTATGATATTTCTCGATGTATTCGTTAGACTAAGCGACTTTGATTTTATTCGTCTGAACCTTTCGATGCATCCCGTTTGAATTCTCATTTGCCACTGACTGCCCTTCCATTTTGTCCTTTGTCTTCTCTGAGATACGACCCCCACTACGCTCGGATCACGCCACCGTTCGCGCCTATGATCACGTATACCAGCTTCTTTCTTTATGCGGATAAAATAACGAACCGAAGGCGAATAGATGTTTCTGGAACTCGCTGCTTGACGACAACTATGCGTTTATCGCTACTTTGTGTATATCTCGACGGTCATGTAAGGACGATCTGTTTGCGACGGTTAGGAACACGGCCTACAGTAAGCCTTGGGGCGTAATAAACGGAGAGAATAAAATTTTAATTAAAATTAAATTTTTTATAAATAAAATATATATAATAATATTGTTAATAAGTTTTAAATTAGAATAAAAAATAGATAAAAATAGGATAAAAAATATATAAATATGAATATAAATATATATATATATATAAATTTTATTAAAAAATTTTAGTTTAAATAAAAATATTTTATTTACAATAGAAAGATTAATTATTAATTAAAATTTTAATAAAGAAAAAATAATTTAATATAAATTAATTATATTTAAATAAATATATATATATGAGTGTGTGTGTATGTATGTATATATATATATATAAAACACCATTAAAAGCTGTAACAGTTATACTTTCAGACCAGAAGAATAAGATGAGACTATAAGTAAATGAAAATATATGGAACATTTAAGGACACTAGATATAGCATTGCAAAGAAAGGACAAGATCATACATGATCTATCACAAACGCTATCATACTTTGAGAAAAATATATTTTTCATCTTTCTTAAAAACCTTTTTAAGAAGGAAAAATGATTTGAAACAAGAACAAAAGAAACTTTCAATCATTTTTCTTGCCTTAAATCGCAGTGTAAAAATAAAGATGAAAAAAATGTTATAGCGGATTGTAAAGAAAATACAATGAACGAACATACCTTGTTGTCGCGAATTGAAACGTTGCTTGTCACCGTGCGTGTCTGATTTGACGTGCAAGACATTTCCTTGCGGAAGTTGACCCTCTAGTTGTTGGCGCGAGATTCGCCGCTAACGGTTGCTGCGATGCTGATGATGATGTGATCATGTGGCACTGTATGATTTACTGCTGTATCTCTGTTCACTTGATCGTCCAATGCTCGTGATCCGGCTCGAAGGACCAAATCGAGAACGACCGTTCGCGTAGAGACGCGATCGCGAGGGAAACGTGTGAGCGGGAGACGTAAATTTTTGCTACGATTATGATAATCGACGCCGCGAATTAGTCGTTCCCCTGTTTCGTTTAGAATAACAGAGATAGTTCAAATGATTTTAACTTTGAATTAACACGGTTAATATAAACGTGTATATTTAACGATATTTAAAGTTATAATGAATACGTCACAAATGATTTAACGATGACACAATTAGTTTGTTACACTAATTTGACCCGACTTTATGATATTTCTCGATGTATTCGTTAGACTAAGCGACTTTGATTTTATTCGTCTGAACCTTTCGATGCATCCCGTTTGAATTCTCATTTGCCACTGACTGCCCTTCCATTTTGTCCTTTGTCTTCTCTGAGATACGACCCCCACTACGCTCGGATCACGCCACCGTTCGCGCCTATGATCACGTATACCAGCTTCTTTCTTTATGCGGATAAAATAACGAACCGAAGGCGAATAGATGTTTCTGGAACTCGCTGCTTGACGACAACTATGCGTTTATCGCTACTTTGTGTATATCTCGACGGTCATGTAAGGACGATCTGTTTGCGACGGTTAGGAACACGGCCTACAGTAAGCCTTGGGGCGTAATAAACGGAGAGAATAAAATTTTAATTAAAATTAAATTTTTTATAAATAAAATATATATAATAATATTGTTAATAAGTTTTAAATTAGAATAAAAAATAGATAAATATAGGATAAAAAATATATAAATATGAATATAAATATATATATATATATATAAATTTTATTAAAAAATTTTAGTTTAAATAAAAATATTTTATTTACAATAGAAAGATTAATTATTAATTAAAATTTTAATAAAGAAAAAATAATTTAATATAAATTAATTATATTTAAATAAATATATATATATGAGTGTGTGTGTATGTATGTATATATATATATATAAAACACCATTAAAAGCTGTAACAGTTATATTTTCAGACCAGAAGAATAAGATGAGAGTATAAGTAAATGAAAAGATATGGAACATTTAAGGACACTAGATATAGCATTGCAAAGAAAGGACAAGATCATACACGATCTATCACAAACGCTATCATACTTTGAGAAAAATATATTTTTCATCTTTCTTAAAAACCTTTTTAAGAAGGAAAAATGATTTGAAACAAGAACAAAAGAAACTTTCAACCATTTTTCTTGCCTTAAATCGCAGTGTAAAAATAAAGATGAAAAAAATGTTATAGCGGATTGTAAAGAAAATACAATGAACGAACATACCTTGTTGTCGCGAATTGAAACGTTGCTTGTCACCGTGCGTGTCTGATTTGACGTGCAAGACATTTCCTTGCGGAAGTTGACCCTCTAGTTGTTGGCGCGAGATTCGCCGCTAACGGTTGCTGCGATGCTGATGATGATGTGATCATGTGGCACTGTATGATTTACTGCTGTATCTCTGTTCACTTGATCGTCCAATGCTCGTGATCCGGCTCGAAGGACCAAATCGAGAACGACCGTTCGCGTAGAGACGCGATCGCGAGGGAAACGTGTGAGCGGGAGACGAAAATTTTTGCTACGATTATGATAATCGACGCCGCGAATTAGTCGTTCCCCTGTTTCGTTTAGAATAACAGAGATAGTTCAAATGATTTTAACTTTGAATTAACACGGTTAATATAAACGTGTATATTTAACGATATTTAAAGTTATAATGAATACGTCACAAATGATTTAACGATGATACAATTAGTTTGTTACAGTAATTTGACCCGATTTTATGATATTTCTCGATGTACTCGTTAGACTAAGCGACTTTGATTTTATTCGTCTGAACCTTTCGATGCATCCCGTTTGAATTCTCATTTGCCACTGACTGCCCTTCCATTTTGTCCTTTGTCTTCTCTGAGATACGACCCCCACTACGCTCGGATCACGCCACCGTTCGCGCCTATGATCACGTATACCAGCTTCTTTCTTTATGCGGATAAAATAACGCACCGAAGGCGAATAGATGTTTCTGGAACTCGCTGCTTGACGACAACTATGCGTTTATCGCTACTTTGTGTATATCTCGACGGTCATGTAAGACGATCTGTTTGCGACGGTTAGGAACACGGCCTACAGTAAGCCTTGGGGCGTAATAAACGGAGAGAATAAAATTTTAATTAAAATTAAATTTTTTATAAATAAAATATATATAATAATATTGTTAATAAGTTTTAAATTAGAATAAAAAATAGATAAAAATAGGATAAAAAATATATAAATATGAATATAAATATATATATATATATATATATAAATTTTATTAAAAAATTTTAGTTTAAATAAAAATATTTTATTTACAATAGAAAGATTAATTATTAATTAAAATTTTAATAAAGAAAAAATAATTTAATATAAATTAATTATATTTAAATAAATATATATATATGAGTGTGTGTGTATGTATGTATATATATATATATATAAAACACCATTAAAAGCTGTAACAGTTATACTTTCAGACCAGAAGAATAAGATGAGAGTATAAGTAAATGAAAAGATATGGAACATTTAAGGACACTAGATATAGCATTGCAAAGAAAGGACAAGATCATACATGATCTATCACAAACGCTATCATACTTTGAGAAAAATATATTTTTCATCTTTCTTAAAAACCTTTTTAAGAAGGAAAAATGATTTGAAACAAGAACAAAAGAAACTTTCAATCATTTTTCTTGCCTTAAATCGCAGTGTAAAAATAAAGATGAAAAAAATGTTATAGCGGATTGTAAAGAAAATACAATGAACGAACATACCTTGTTGTCGCGAATTGAAACGTTGCTTGTCACCGTGCGTGTCTGATTTGACGTGCAAGACATTTCCTTGCGGAAGTTGACCCTCTAGTTGTTGGCGCGAGATTCGCCGCTAACGGTTGCTGCGATGCTGATGATGATGTGATCATGTGGCACTGTATGATTTACTGCTGTATCTCTGTTCACTTGATCGTCCAATGCTCGTGATCCGGCTCGAAGGACCAAATCGAGAACGACCGTTCGCGTAGAGACGCGATCGCGAGGGAAACGTGTGAGCGGGAGACGTAAATTTTTGCTACGATTATGATAATCGACGCCGCGAATTAGTCGTTCCCCTGTTTCGTTTAGAATAACAGAGATAGTTCAAATGATTTTAACTTTGAATTAACACGGTTAATATAAACGTGTATATTTAACGATATTTAAAGTTATAATGAATACGTCACAAATGATTTAACGATGACACAATTAGTTTGTTACACTAATTTGACCCGACTTTATGATATTTCTCGATGTATTCGTTAGACTAAGCGACTTTGATTTTATTCGTCTGAACCTTTCGATGCATCCCGTTTGAATTCTCATTTGCCACTGACTGCCCTTCCATTTTGTCCTTTGTCTTCTCTGAGATACGACCCCCACTACGCTCGGATCACGCCACCGTTCGCGCCTATGATCACGTATACCAGCTTCTTTCTTTATGCGGATAAAATAACGAACCGAAGGCGAATAGATGTTTCTGGAACTCGCTGCTTGACGACAACTATGCGTTTATCGCTACTTTGTGTATATCTCGACGGTCATGTAAGGACGATCTGTTTGCGACGGTTAGGAACACGGCCTACAGTAAGCCTTGGGGCGTAATAAACGGAGAGAATAAAATTTTAATTAAAATTAAATTTTTTATAAATAAAATATATATAATAATATTGTTAATAAGTTTTAAATTAGAATAAAAAATAGATAAAAATAGGATAAAAAATATATAAATATGAATATAAATATATATATATATATATATTATTTACATATATATGAGTGTATATGTGTGTATAAAATATTTTAAAGAATTAATTATTAATTAAAATTTTAATAAAAAAATAATTTAATATAAATTAATAATATTTTAATAAATGTATTTATATATATATATATTATGTGTGTGTATGCGCGTATTATAAATAAATATGTAAATATTTTATATTTTAAAAATAAAGATAATTTAATAAAAAAATTATATTTAATGTAATTTGCATATTAAATTTTGATTTTAAAAGAATTAATAATATTAATAATATAAAATAAATTTTATAATGATTTTTTAATTAATTATATTTTTGTATTAATAAATAATGATTTAAAATTAAAAATTTATTTTATTTTAATAATTGAATTTAAATAATTAATGAAAGTTAAATGTAGAAAAAAATATAAATAATGATTAATTTAGTGCCAGCAATAGCGGTTAAACTAAATTTGTAAATTAATTTTATTAATTTATATATATATATAAATATTTAAAATAATATTATTTAATAAAAATTATATATTTTAGGTGAAATTTAATTTATAATTAAATTAAATTTTATATTTATAAATATAATAAGATAAAATAATAAACTAGGATTAGATACCCTATTATATAAAATAATAATATTGGATTTATTATTAAATGTTGAATCATTAAAATTGAATTATATGGCGGCTTTTCATTCTTATTAGAGAAACTTGTAGTTTAATTTGATAATCCACGATAAGATAAACTTAAGTAGATGTTTATGTATTGTTGTATATTATTATATAAAATTAATTTTAATAAAAATTTAATACAAAATTTTAATTCAAATCAAAACGTAGTATATTTAAGAATTTATGAGTTATAATAAATTTAATTTTTTAATAATTATATTTTAATATTAATTTGAAAGAGGATTCAAAAGTAAAATTAATAAATTAATTAATTTGAAAATAGTTTTGAAAAGTGTACAAATTGCCCGTCAATTTCATTTGTGGAATAAGTCGTAACATAGTAAAAATATTGGAAAATGTTTTTAGATAAAAAATTAGTTTTTATAATATTTCATTTTTAATGAAAATTATTTAAATTGAATTTTTTTTTAAATAATAAATTTAATATTTTAGTTTAAAATTTATTAAATTATATTTTTGTAAAGTTGTATAATAAATAATTGTTAAAGTAATAATTTATGAAATAATACAATGATTTATAGATTTAGTAATGTGAATGAAATTTTAAAGAATTAAATAAGTAAAATAAATTTTGTACCTTTTGTATCAGGGTTAATTAATATAATTTAATAATTTTATTATTCTCGAAAGAAAAAGAGTTAAATATTTAATTATGTTTTTGTTGAATAAAAAATTATAATATATATTTAGAAATTAAATGTTAATCGATTATTTTTATATCTAGTTTTTTTTTAAATGAATTTAATTTATATATAAAAAATATATAAAATTTATGGGATAATCTATAAATTTAAATATGTAATTAAATTATTATTATTATTATTATTTAAAAATTTATATTATAATTATATTGATTTAGTAATAATTTTTATTAATAAATACTTAATAATTTAGTAATTTTATTTTAAAAATTTAAGAAATTTATATAAAATTGAATAATATATATTTATTAAAAAAAATAATTTATAATTTATTTAAATTAAGTATAATGATTATATTAGTAATATTTTATGTTTAAAATTTTTATTTTTTAATAAATTTTGAAATATATATATATATATAAGGAATTAGGCAAATTAAATATATTCACCTGTTTATCAAAAACATGGCTTATTGATTTTAATTTTAAGTCTATCTGCCCAATGATTTAATTATTTAATGGCTGCAGTATAATTGACTGTACAAAGGTAGCATAATCAATTGTTTTTTAATTAAAAACTAGAATGAAATAATTAATGAGATATATACTGTCTCATATATATATATAATTAATTTAAATTTTTAGTAAAAATGCTAAAATATATTTATGGGACGATAAGACCCTATAGAATTTTATATTTATATATATTAGATTTTAAATTTTTTAAATATAAATATTTAATTGGGAGGATTAGTAAATTTATAAAACTTTATTTTAAATATAAACTTTAATTAAAGAATAATTAATGATCTTGTATTATAAATTAAAAGAATAAATTACCTTAGGGATAACAGCGTAATATCTTTTTAAAGATCATATTAATAAAGATGATTGCGACCTCGATGTTGAATTAAGATAAATTTTAAATGCAGAAGTTTAATAATTAAGTCTGTTCGACTTTTAAAATCTTACATGATTTGAGTTCAAATCGACGTGAGTCAGATTGGTTTCTATCTATAAAAATAAATAAATTATTTGTACGAAAGGACTATAATTTTTAATTAAATTATATTATTAACTTTAATTAATAATTTTGATTATATTAGCAAATTAGTGCATTAAATTTAGAATTTAAATAAATTATAATAAAATTATAATATATAATAATAATTTTTTTAAATTTTTTATTAATGATATTTATAATTTTGATTAGAGTGGCTTTTTTAACTTTATTTGAGCGTAAAATATTAGGTTATATTCAATTACGAAAAGGTCCAAATAAATTAATAATTAAAGGTTTATTTCAACCTTTTAGAGATGCTTTAAAATTGATATCAAAGGAATTTTTTTTTTAAATTTTAATAATTTATATTTATATAGTCCAATAATTATATTTTTATCATTAATATTATGATTTATTTATCCTTGAATATATTCTTTTCTTTTTATTGATTATAGAATTATTTTTTTAATATTAATTTTGAGATTAATGGTTTATCCAATTATAATAATTGGTTGAGTGTCTTTATGTAATTATTCAATTTTAGGTTCATTACGTTCAGTTTCTCAAATAATTTCATTTGAAATTTTATTATTTTTGTTTTTTTTTTACTAATAACTTTAATTGAGAATTATTCTTTATTTATATTTATAAAATTTCAATATAATATATATATATATATTTTATATATATCCTTTATATATTATTTTTATAATTAGAGCATTAATTGATTTAAATCGAGTTCCATTCGATTTGATTGAAGGTGAATCAGAATTAGTTTCTGGATTTAATGTTGAATATTATAGAAGATTATTTGTATTAATTTTTTTTATCTGAATATTTAAATGTTATATTTATAAGATTATTATTAACAATAATGTTTTTTGGATTAAATTGATGATCATTTAGTTTTATTTTAGTTTATTTATTTCATTTAATTTTATTAATTATAATTCGTGGTGTATTACCTCGTATTCGATATGATAAATTAATAATAATATGTTGGGTTGAATTATTAGTGTTAATTTTAATATATTTAATATTAATTTATTTAATAAAAGAATTTATTGTTTTGATAGTATTTTAATTTGTATTTAAAAAAATATTTAATTTTTAATAAAATTTTTTTATAATAAATTATTATTAATTTTAAATTAATTTTATTAATTTAAAAATTATAAAAATTTATATGTATATATATAGATTAAGTTTTTAATTATTATATTTAAATATATAAGTTTGTTTATATAAATTTAATTAATTAAAAAATTAATTTTTATTAAATTTATATATATATAAATAAATTATTTAATATTTATTTATTGATTTCTAATTAATATTATTAATTTAAAAATTAATTTTATTTAAAAAATTATATTTAAATATGTGTGTGTGTGTGTGTATTTTATATATATATTTAAATATGTGTGTATATTAATAAATTTGTATGTATTTATATAAATATATTAATATTATTAGTAAGTTTGTGTTTATATATATATATATAAATATAAATAAGTAAATTTGGGTGTGTATTTAAATATATTAAATATATATATATAAATTTATGTGTATTTAAATTTTAAAATATTTATATACATATATATATTTATAGATATATATATATAAATTAAATTTTTTATTTTTTATATTTAATTTATTTATAGGTTTTATTAAATAAATTATAAATTTATTAGATAAATTTAAAATTTAAAAAAATGTGAATATAATTAATTTTGATTTAAATTAAATAAATTATTTATGTTTAATAATTGTAATAATTTAATTATATAATTAAATTTTAATTTATACTTAGATAATTGTTTATTTAAAGTTAATGGAAAATTTTATTTCTATAATATGATTTCAAGTCATATACTTATCCAAGTTCATTAACTAATTATTTTTTTTAATAATATATCTCAAATATTATTTATAAAAAATGATAAAATTAAATATATAAAATATAATGATGTAAATAATATATTTAAATCAAGTAAGTATAAGAAAAATGTTAATAAATCATCAATAAAAAATTTTATTTATAAAATAAAATTTATTATTTTGTAAATTATTTAAATTAATTAATGGAATTAAATATAAAATAAAAATTGATATAAAAAGTATAATTACTCCTCCTAGTATATTTGTAATTGTTCGTAGAATTGAATATGCAAATAAAAAATATCATTCAGGTTTAATATGTATTGGTGTAATTATTGGATTTGCTATTTTAAAATTATCTGGATCACCTAAGATGTAAGGTATTTGTAAGTTAATTAATATAAATAAAATAAAAGTTAAGATGATTGTAATTAAATCTTTAATTGAGAAATATGGATGAAAATTAATTTTATAAGTGTTTAGTTTTGAATGAATTGGATTTGATGATCCTGTAATATGAAGAATAATTGGATGTATGAATACTATTACTAAGATTAAAAATGGTAAAATAAAATGAAACGAATAACATCGATTTAATGTATCATTATTAATTGAAAATCCTCCTCATATTCATTCAACTGTAAATTGTCCAATATAGGGAATTGCTGAAATTAAATTAGTAATTACTATTGCTCCTCAAAAAGATATTTGACCTCATGGTAATACATAACCAAGAAATGCTGTTGCTATTGATAAAACTAGAATTGAAACTCCAATTAATCAAACTTGTAGTAATTTAAATGAATAATAATATATATTTCGTGCGATATGTAAATATATAATGAAAAAATAAAATGATGCACCGTTTATATGAATTAATCGAATTAATCATCCTGAGTTTATATCTTTTATAATATTTGAAATTCTATAAAATGCAATATTAATATTTGGACAATAATGTATTGATAAAAATAATCCTGAGATAATTTGAATTATTAAAAATATTCCAAGTATTGATCCAAAATTTCATAAGTAATTAATATTAATTGGAGTAGGTAAATTAATAAATGATATTGGTAAATTTATTATATGAATTTTATAAATTGATGAAATTACTTTTTTCATTTTTTTGCTCGTAAGTTTTTGTTTTTAATATAAAAAATTTTTGTTATAATAAATAATATAATAATTAAGAAAATAATAAATATTAAAAGAATGTAATAGTTGGGATTTAAATATAATGTTTTAATATTATAAATTTTATTATTTTTGTAATAATTAAAATTTAATATTTTAATATTTATATCATAATGATTAATTAAGAATAAAAAGTTAATATTAAAATTAAATTTGTAAAAAATAAATTTAAATAATTGGTTTTTTTAAATGGTTCATTAATTAAACTAATAAAATAAGAAAATAAAATTAAAATTCCTCTAATAAAAATAATTAATAAGATATATAAGTTTAATGAAATTATTTGTTTATATGTTAATGATATTTATTTTTATAAAAATAATATAAAAAATTAAATATAATATTTGTTTTAAAGGTGATATAAAGGTATTTATATAAAAATAATTTAAAATTAAAATTAAATTAATATTTAAATTTATAAATATAAGGAAGAATAGAATTATAAAAGTTTTCATTAATAATAGATTAATATATTAAAATTATCTATAGTTATATTAATATTTTTAAATTTTTAATTTACAAAATTAATGTTTTTATTAAACTATATAACTAAAAATATTAATTTAACAAAAAATAGTTTAAATTAAAATAATAATTTTGGGAATTATAGATATTTTTATAAAATTTTTTTGAAATTTAATATTAAATTAAGTAATTTAATTTTTTTTAAGTTGATTAATATTAAATTTATTTTAGAATTTGTTATTGTGAATTTAATTTTATTAATTTTAATTATTTTATTAAACAACAATAATATTTATTTTTTATGTACTCAATGTACCGTACGTATTAATTTCAATTCAGAGTATCCTGCTATTATTATTAATTGGATATAGTGCACTGCTATATAATATTGATAGTTCAAGAAAAGTATTAAAGCAGTGAAAATTATAGAGTTTTTAAGAAACAGGACGACAGAAGCAGGACAGAATCGCAACAGACGGACATTGCAAAAATGTCTTTTGCTCCGCCTCCAAGGGTTTGCACCCCCCCAAATGTTTTCAAAATTTCCTAAGGAATTATACCTGGCTTTATGCCCTAGCAAATTTTATGACCGCATGAAAACATACTTCTTAGTTTCCTACTTTCTTTCATATTTCCCCATTCCTATTTTCGTAGTTAATAAGTTGAAACTAATTCGTATTCAATGTATCTCAAATATTATTTATAAAAAATGAGAAAATTAAATATATAAAATATAATGATGTAAATAATATATTTAAATTAGTATATGGGTATTCAATTATTTGTTTTCCTAATCAAGTAAGTATAATAAAAATATTAATAAATGATCAATAAAAAATTTTATTTATAAAATAAAATTTATTATTTTTTAAATTATTTAAATTAATTAATTAAACCTAACCCCAACCTAACCCCAATCTTAGGATTTTGTTAATTAAGGTCCTTCAAACGGACAAACAGTCTTTATCCCAATAGTCCCTAAATCTACCACCTACTACGGGAAGATACGGGAAATCTGCTTTTCTCACGTACGACGCTTCCTACTAGCATCTTTCTCTCAAGGATGGTTAGTATCCTTTTCCAACCACCAACTCAAAATTTAGCCAATTAACAACGACGTCCACTTCCCTCACTTTCCGAACCAACGCTTTCCTAAACGAATCCGATGATCTCGTATCCTTAGACACACCCCATCATAGTTTTTCCTATCCAGCATCATCGTGACGGAAAGTCAGTCGCGAGACGCCTGTCCGAATTGATAGTTGATAGTTGGCAGCAATCACTGATCCGAGTTGCTCGACATCTCAGGCAATCATCGTCCGAACTCGTAGCGCATATCGAATCGTATCTACCCGAATCTACCCGAGTTCGAACTTGTAATCGCGAACCGCGAACCGAAATTAATAACCGCGAGTTTTACGTCAAGTATACTCAGCGAATATATTTTGTTAATAAATATTTATTGTTAAACATATTCGAGTGTTCCTTCAATACCTATCACGCCCATCACCTCAGAAGTAACGACGGTGAAGGGCAAGCGGTGGGGATCACCACTACGAGGGGACGAAAGGAGCTGCTCCCGGGGCCCCAACGGGAATGATTATGGGCCATAGAATAAGAATACATATAAAAAATTTCCTGCAAAAAGTGATAATTTCATGGATAGAAGATTGTGGATCAAAGGAAAACGACGAAGAAATATCTAGTACAGCAAACACTTATGAGACATATGACAAGCAGATCATCCAGACTAGATCACCCACAAAGACTATCAAATTTCGGAAAACATAAACTTATAAACATAGTGTCTAGTCGTCGGAGTAAAAAAGCCCCAAAACCCCAATGTAGAATTTGCACAATTAAAAAAGAAAAGAAGTAGAATATGTTTTGTCTGTAAATTTTGCAATGTTCCATTACACAGAAGCGATTGTTTTGGACGATATCACACTTTTAAAAAAATATTAAATTATTATTTGCTTGAGGAAAATCATTGTATGGATTATGGAATATTATATAAATATTAATCTAAAAACGATTCTAATAGATCAAATAAATATCAATATAAATATTATAAGTAATTTCGCCAAATTTGAGTTAACATTTCTATAGGTATGAGAAAGAGCGCGTATATTCCCGCGCGATATCCTAGAGTCTAAACAGAGCTAGAGTCTAAACTGGCTTCAACGATGTATCTGCGACCGAGTGAGAGGTAGACAGTACATAGGATTTTCAACCGCTACTGGTCGGTAAAATGATACGATAGTACACAACAAGTGTATAAGGTGAAACCGTGAATGTGCGTGCGTGCGTGCGTACGTGGATAACGATAAGGCGAAGCGAATAATATGCATAGTGAATCTTTTCTGTCTTTTGTGAAGAAAGGTTTCATTTTTCATTCTTTTGGTCTCTTCCCTCTCGTTTCTTTTTTCTTTTCTTCTCTCCAGCGTCACATGAAGCGCACAAATGTCCAAATCTTTCCACGGTTCTTTCTTGGTTCGCTATATTTTGCGAATGAAATTGTACTTCAAATCCACTATATCCAAACGTCTTCCCCTATCCTTTCCTATTTCTCTACCTATATGTCGGAGATGAAAGGAAAGCCGAAGCCTTTCCTTGGAAATTTTCGGAACATCCTCTAGTACTTTAGCCTAGATTTTATTATAGCTGTAATTGTTTAAAATTAGTGATAGCGAGATTGGCTTCGAGGTGACAATTGGTCGCCGAACGTAGCCACGGTCACGAGATAAACGTTTTGCCTAACGGAGGTCTGACGAGTGGTTGTATGGGTTTTCCGAGAAGTGTGATTGTGGCGGCATGCGGCCTCGAGAGCGGGCCTAGCCACGTGTGAGGTTACCTCGGAGGTGCCGATACAATGGGACATACATTGGCTAGTCCACGCGAAGAGTTGTCACGCGCCCAAAATTCCGATCTTAACCCGACATATATTTTAAATAACCCAGAGCGGTCGGAGCCTATATCGAATCGATAAAGTTTGGACCCACGTAAAAATAAGTATAAAGCTCAGGAGTTTTGTCGTTTGGGTATTCAATTGTGTGTTCACTATCGTTACTACTCGCACTCCGCACTCGTAGTACAAATCGACAAATTTTTACAATTTGTTAATTTATCAACCACGGTTGATCATTTTACAATCCACAGGAAAATGATAACATGCTCGATATTCTAGTTCGTGTTTGAAGATACATAAAAAATATATATTTATGCACTTCCTATACTACATATCTCATTGAGCATGCGAAAACTCGCTAGTAGAACGGTAGTAGTAGGTTATGAAAATACATCTAATTCATAAATATATTGTGAAAATTATGTAAAGAAATATAAATAGAAGATAAATTTGAGATAACAAAATGATAGCACGCGCCATACAAAATATATTTTAGAAAAAATAAATGATTTCTTATACTTTTTTACTTATATTTATTTACCTATATTTTTACTTCCCTTGTAAAATATCTATTATATTTCGATGTACTCAGTTTTCTAATATTTTCATGTTAAATTATATTATTCTTTCAGAGTTATATAATTTTGCTCTTTCACTATTTGAAACTATTTCCTTCCACGAAACGATTTCCTTCGACGAAAACCATGCCATGCTTTGAAATACAACTTTTCAAAACATTTAATGTAAAAATAGGCAGGTCATGATCCATACTGATATATACATATTTTCTCATTTGGAGTTAACATCGCAAAAAGTTCCTTCTTGCTTAAATTTCATTTACGATAAGTATCTTCTGTTTGTTCTTCAGTCATAATCACGGAAATAAATGGTCGAAGAGGTAGTGTGCATCGAAATATAAATATAATATGCTCAAATATACTAGAACTGCTAAAATATTCGACAAGGGCGGTGGTATAGGCAATCGTCATCGAGAACAGATGACTAGCAATCGTGTTATCGTAAGTAGCTTGTTCTTTCTTGTTCTTTATTTTGAGATTCAGCTTCCATTCCTTACATTCATCAACTCTTTGTATTCTCCTTATTTCCCCTTCCCTTTTCACCCTTTTCCACTTGCGGCTCATTTCTTCACCCGGAACAGAGTATGTAGCTGATTTTCATCGAACAAACCTGTTCGAACGTCTCACACCACTTTACGGATACTTGCATATAACTATAATACGCATCTTCATTCGTCTCTTATTCATTGAATGGATTTGAGAGACAGCGATTCTGGCGTGCTTTCCTCTAAGCATTATCGTGTTAGGAATGTTCCTACTAGAGTATATATGTTTCATAACGGTGATAAATAGACCGAGTTCGATGGACTTTCAAATGGACGAAGCAAATTTCTGATGCCCAGATTTACTACTATAAAAATAAATCAATGCATCATTTGATTAAGCAGTTTCAGAAAACAGCCTGAATTTAATTTGGTAGGACCGTCATTTTAAAGATATCTTCAGGATACGCGGGACAGCGTACTCTATATATTTAGTATAGTTTAAAATGATATCTTATAGGATTCTCAAATCCGAGTCGAAATTGAATTCATGAGCAGTTGCAGTTTTCATACAGGCATGTATGTATGTTTTCACTTAAAGCCTTTTTGACAGCATTTCACAGATGAGGCATCAAAGTTTTCTCCGCACGTTGTCTATTGACAGTCTATTGAGCGCAGTGAGATCATATTTGAAGCTCTCGAAAAATTAGTGAATAAAATTATTGCTAAACAGATCGAGAGAAAAGGAGCGTTAGATGCTCCTCTTATTAAATTATCAGAGAATTAAAAGTTGTTTCCTTTTCATTTTTACTATTTATATCATTTCTAAAATAATACTAACATTGACAATAAAATTCGATTGGGTTAGACATCTTCGCTTTAGTGATAAATAGTTGTTACGCAATACATTTGTTCAGTTGAGATGTACTGTTGAATACAAATACAATATACAAATTGTATTATAATTTATAGCGTAACTATGGATAGATTTCAATGGTAAGAAGATTATTTTAAACTCGTACAAGCATATGCCTCTGCTCAAAGTGATGAATCTTTATGCTCTTGTTCAGCAACTGGCCTAATAACATTTATGTGACAAAAAAACATATACATCTAGAATAATTGTATAATACACAACTCACTTCTCGATAAATGTGCGAACATGTGTAAGATGTTCGAATTTCGAATATTTTTCAGATATTCATCCACTTATGTGAAGAACGATTTTTCGCATGAGTCATCTGATTATTTTATTTTTTCTCCGAATGTCCGTACGTTATGTGTGTATTCTGTACATCCTCTGTGAACGCTTTCAGTCCTTCCGGCTTCAGTCCTTCGTCGTTTCCACGATTAGGCCGGTGTCGCTTATTTTGTTTTCAACTGCTGTGACTTGTATTCCCCCTTTACGGGGGATTACTAGCGCGAATAGCGCGTCGCGCGCTTCTCCGCTGGTTCTTATTTCACCATCCTCAACTTCCGACCGGATTATAACCACATTTCTCGGTGGTTTTACCGCCATTTGTCCGCTTTATTGCTGGCCATCTTCACTTTTTCCGCGTACGAGAGCTGTTTTGACTCGGCCTTCGTTGTTTTCTTAACGGCCGTTTTAAGCCGCTTGCTGGCTTCCAGCGACTTACTCACAGCGCTTAATATCGCAGTTTCCTTATTCTTAGCTTTTAGCTTGTTCTAGCCTTCCGGCTAGATGACAGTTGTGGAGCAGGAGATTCTCCACAAATCCTCTCATATCCTTAAAGTAACGCATTATCGTTGCGGTTTGCCCTTGTTAACTTTGTTGCTCGGGTCGTGGCAGAATGGTAGGACCCTCTTTTCCATATCGCTAGCTCGTTCCCTTATGTCGGGTATTGGCCGCGATTCTTCTTTAGTATCCTCCTTCTCTTCATCAGACCGCTTCTTGATTTCTGGGCTGTTTTGCTTTATCGGTGTAGCGCTTATATTAGTATCTTTAGGGGTTGACCACTCTGCCCCTTTTTCAGGCTTTTGCGTTTTCAAGGGTTGCAAAACCATGCTTGCATTCGTGGCGGGTGGCGGGTGGCGTCTGCCCACGTGAAGACATCTGGATTACATTCGTGGCGTACTGTTTGTACATACGGACAGTGTACGAAGCGACGCGAACACAACCTATCTGCATGCCGTCATCTTGGGTCAACGCATGCTGTCAGGAGATCTTTAAAATGTGTCCAAGGATGTTGGCCGATGTAATTGTTAACAATGACTTGGCTTACTTAGAACCAGGCAGGCAACCGCCAGAGGCAAGGGAGGTGAAGAGGCTCTACAAGCATTTCTGGGGTAGAACTGCACCTCCAAATCCTATAATCCTAGGAAGTAGAGCCTCGGAGTTGTCATTATGTGAATACTTTCTTGTTTCACATGATCTAATAAACCAACACTTCTTTCAACTTTTTTTAAGAAACTGTTTTGAATCGTGCAACATTTTCGATCGATTGCGATATCTCTGGTAATTGCATAGTTTTATTTGTGAATATTACACAAGTAAATATTTCGTTTTTTCGTTCAGATAAACTGCAACGTGATATTATTTTATATCACTGTTGCTTGATCATATTGCACAATTTTTATGCCAAGAGAAACATGCTAAAATTCTACATGTAATTTCTTTAGAGATAGTTGTACATTCAAATCATACAAATATATTCGTCTATAAAGTGATGAAAATTTCCATAATTAGGAGGTTGGCGTATGCTGCGTTTTATATCGCGCAGGAATAATTAACTCCATTTCTTCCAATGACGTTATTACAGAAATTCATACTAACCACATGATCATCTGATTTAAGTGCACGAACGAAAGAATCCATCCGTTATTATTTTTTTCCTTCCATATATCTATAAGTGTCATTTCTCCACTACCCAACATGTTCATATTCTAAACGTATCATGCGCATCTTCTTTCCGTTTCCGTCCCAAAGTTCGCAACGCAAGTATATCATTTCTAATCTTTCCACTTTTCTTCTCCTTTCCTTTTATCTGAATAATGGTTTAGTATTGCATGATTCTTAGGAACATCTAACGCATTCGAGTCGAATTATTTTCCATCACTAAATACATCCTTTCTTCGATACTTCCTACACTGCATACGTACTTTCGTAATTTCTATAGCTTTTCTCTACGGCGAGAGGCGAGAAATATCCAGCGTTTCAGTGTTGGATGTTTCAAATGTTTACATCGTTGCAAAAGCGTTGATCGTTTAATAAAAGATCGTTTAATAAGACCTACTATTTTGGCATATCCTTTGGCATTCGTTGATACCGGCGATTGCTCTCTGCTCACCCTTGTGTTATATTTCACAGACCTTTCTAAGGATTATGTTACCATGTTTCAATATCCATTAATGAATTTTGTAATTTTTAAGACGTTACAGTTATTTGTAATGTATATATAGTCTTACTTTGATTGACTAACTGATTTACTTGCATAATTTAATGAGAAGTAAAACAATAAAATATTGCGTATAAGCTATCATTTTGCTTTCAAAACACCTTAATAGTAATCAATAAAAAATATAACAAGATTCTATTTAGATTTCCTTCTATAACTTTCATATCTTTTCTGCATGCATATAATTTATAAAATATAACATTTAAAAAATATAAACTGGTAAAACATATAATATTCTCATGGGAGAATGTTCTCATTTCTCCTTGTACCGTACATCAATTAATGTCAAATTATACTACAATCAATAAAAATATAGCAGCAGAAATGGAAAATGTAAATAACCCATGGGAGAAAGCAGGGTATCTCTTGTGAAGACACCACAACTCCCATGATCTATTGTCGCAATCATAATTAACTAGAAGTGGTTAGAATGAAATAATTACGTAACTGTAACGCTGACCGTATGTTATGCCAACAATGGGAGCCGAGGCAGTAAAACTCGATAGCGACACATATACCCGTACGGCAACACGTGTTTGCGTGGCGATTACGAAAAACCGACGGCCAGTAGATGAAAGAAGGCCACATGCAGTCGAATGAAATCAAATATTAAAAACAGGGCCTAGGCTAATTAAGATTCTCTTAAGATGTTCACTACCAGCATCACACTATTATGATGCGTCGATTTTCATTCAGAGGTAAGAATCATAGATATGAGAAGACAGTCCCACGTACGATTTCAGGAAACCCAAACTGCAACATCCCGATTCCCACGGAAGTGAAGCCCCAGTGGACCACCACTCCGTGGGGGATGGCATTATAAATAAGCGTAGCAACATAGCGCAGCGCTCATTATTATTTTAATCATTCTTTGTGCTCATTATAATTTACGTACCATATTGTGCTCATTATTTTTGTATTCATTCTTAGTGATCATTGTTATTACGGTTCATTATTATTTTGTTCACTCTTTGTGTTCATTGTTACTACGTTCGTTATTGCGCTCATCATTGCGTTTAAAAATTTTGTATAGTATTTTGCGTTTCGGGGTCTTTAAGTTTTCGGTCAAGAAAAGAGAGCCGCGACTAAATAAAAAGAAAATTTTATCTTTGAAGTCCTCATTTCATCGCTTAGACAGAAACGGGCATTGTAATTGCGATATTAATCCAGTTAGTAAATTGTTCAGTCTGTATCGAAATAGATAAATAAAGTAAAAGTTGATAGTAAACTATATTCGAGTTCAAGTAATAAACCCAACAAAAACATCGACGACCACCGGAGCAGCTGAGGTAATGGCGCCAGACAGCACCTACTCCTCAAGGTAAGAAAATTAATTTTGAAAATTTCCTTCTTCTCTGATAATTTCGTTGCCCTCGAGAATCGAATTAGAACTTCCTACCATCGATCTCGTTTTATTTTCGTGAACGGTTTTGAGGATAGAATCATTGTTTAAACTTTAAACAAAGGGGTTGTCCGCTGTGTCGGCTTGTGCGAACGGTGTTTTCAGCTACTCAAACACCCACTGATCTTCGCATTCCTCCTCCCATTGTTGGCAAAACATTGCCCGTCTTTGGGCAAGGCATGCGAAATCACACAAGTCCCGCACAGAGAGGACCATTAAATACATCGTCGGGTTCAATCGAAAATTAAGAGCAATACCGGCATTGCTATTTACCGATATTCTTGCCATCATTGCATGCGATTGTAAGAGAGAAATAGCAGAACAATTTCCCTTCGAAAATTTAACCAAAGGATCGTTCGCTGTGTTGGCTTGTGCAAACGGTGTTTTCGATTATCGAAAACACCCATCGATCTTCGCATTCCTCCTCCCACTGTTGTCAAAATATTGCCCGTCTTTGGGCAAGGCTTGCGAAACCACACGAACCCCACACAGAGAGGATCGTTGGAATCATCCTCGATTATTAAACTCGACGGGCAAGAAAATTGTGGCAATAGAAACCATCGTAGTAAATGAACTGAGCTTTGGTTCTAACGACAAACTACTATAGCGAAATTAAAAGAGAAGAAGAAGGCAAACGTAGGAATAAATATATATCAAACAACGAATATTCACATTCTTATCCAATCCATCAACGCGAAAATTCTTGTTCTACCTCCTCTAACTAACTAATATACATACATATATATATATATATATATATATATAATATAAATACATATATATAATATATATAATATATATATATATAAATATATATATATATATAATATATATATATATAATATATATATATATATATATATATATATGTATATGTATATGTATATATCAACTATACTAACATCGATACTAAGTGCACACAAAATTCTCTAAAGCATATCACGACAAAATGGACAATTACATAAACTCGCTTGCCAAAAATAGTAATCCTTACTTGGGCTTTCGGTTCGGTTCGGGCCGAGGGTAACACACGGACGGAGATCTCTGTGGAAAAAGTGAAGTGTGAAGGGAAAAAGGAACAGGAAGCATAAAGAGGCATGAAGAAGGGAAAATAAAGAGTGAGCATACAAGGAGAAGGCAAAAGAAAAGCGAAAAAGGAGACAAGAACGAGAGAATGCTACAAATAAGAAAAACTAGAAAAGAAGAGGTTAGGAGGCTAGAAGCGCGGCAAAACAAAGTAAGGTAGGGAGACGGCAGATGGCGACAAACAGGGGAAGACCAAGGAGTACTGGTAACGCAGTCTTCAAAAATACACTGGACAAATACAGTTCGACAGAAAAAGAGACACCAGCCAGAGAGAAAGTAATGGAGGCAGTGGTGGAAGAAATAGAGAAAATGGAAAGAGGATTCGAGGCAATGATCGAGGAAATAAAATATATATATATTGGAAAAGCAAGTGGAGGAGCTAAAGAGAGAAATGAAAGAGGAAAGGGAAAGAAGGGAAAGAGAGACAGACAGAGAGAAAGGAGAGTGGGAATGGGAAAAGAAAGAATTATTGGGTAGAATCAGAAGAATTGGAGAGGATCAGGACAGGACAGAGAGAGAGAGAGAGGAAAGAAGAAGAAACATAGTAATCAAGGGAGTGGACTGGAACGAAGGAAGCAATGAAGAGACAGTAAAGGAGTTCATAAACGAAAAAATGAGGATAGGGGCAGAAGTAGAAAAAGCACATATGATAAAGGTGGGGTGGGGGGGGGGCAAGAACACAATAATAGTGGCAACGATGAAATCAATGGAGGAAAAAATAAGGATAATGAAGGAGAAAAGCAAATGGGAAAAGGGTGTATACATGGACGATGATCTGACAAAAAAAGAAAGGGATGGGAAGCAACACATAAGAAGGGTAGCCAGAGAAAGAATGGAACAAGGCGAATATGTAAGGACAGGATACAAGAAACTAACAATAGAGAACAAATGGTACAGGTGGAACGAAAACGGAGAGAGGCTGGAGGAAGAAAGAAAGAGAGGGGAAGGAAAATGAAAAAAGAGGAACAGGAAGGGGGACTACAATGGGGATGAAAACGTGCTTCTGAAATGTAGCAGGGCTAATAAGTAAGGACAAAAGAGAAAAGTTAAAATATAGACTACCCAAAGAATTCGACTGGAAATGCAGGGCAGCAATGACAGTAAGGAAAAAAGGAAGAGCAAAGGGAAGAATAATAACGGGTATAAATAAAAACCTAAGAGAAATAGGATATAAAGGAATTAGTGATAATATAGTTGGAAGAAAAATAATATACAATTACAAGACGTATAGGATAATGATGGTTTATAATCAGGATACATAAGGGACATGGAAAAAAAAGAGGAAAGAGTAGACGGAAGAGAAGAGGAAGTGGTGATCATCGGCGGAGACTGGAACGCAAGAACGGGAGAAGAGGGAGGGTCGATAAACGAGGACGTAGGGAAAGAAAAAAACAGACGATCAAAAGACAAGACAATAAACATGGAAGGAAGAACACTGCTAAAGATAATCAATGGCAGCGATAAAGAAGGAGAGGAGCGGACCTATATTGGCGAGAGAGGAAACTCAGTAATAGACTACGTGATTGGCAATCAGGAGGCGACAGAAGAAATAATTTACATGAAAATAGGAAAAAGAACAGAGTCAGGCCACATGCCGTTAGAAATAGAAATAGGGGGGGGGGGGCGGACGGAATTACAAAAAAATGAGGAAAAGGAAGAAGAAGAGAAGGAGAAGAGGGAATGGACAAACAAAAGTGTGGAAAAATACTTGGACGAATGTAAAGACTGGACCTGCAACGGAAGAACAGTAGCGGAAATGTGGACAGAAATCAACAAGAAGATAAACGAAGCAATGCAAAAGAAGAAAGTAAAGATAAGGAACAGAGAGAGAGGAAAAGAGAGTAAAAGAGAGATGAGAAGGAAGGTGACAAAGTTTATGAAAGGAAAATACAGTAGAGAAGCTCTTATGGAGGAAAAAAGGCATTCAAATAGAGGTGCAAACAAAGAAAGGAAAGATACGAAGAAGAAGAAATGGTGAAAATCAAGAAGATCAAAACAGAACAAGAAGCGTGAAAATACATAAATAAATACAGAAGAAGAAGAGAGAATATAGATGAAGATTATATGAAATAAGCGAGGAAGAGTGGAAAAATCATTTTATGGAAATTTTAGAAGGAACAGAGCACAAAGAGGGCAGGAAAAAAGAGGAGCATCGAGCAGAAGAGAAAATAATGGAGGAGAGAGAAGATAATATATAGAGATGGAAGAGGTGATATACAAACTAAGAAACTTGAAGGAGAAGAAAGCAGTGGGGGAAGGCGGGTTAGAAAATGAAGTATGGAAGTATGCACCGAAGGAAGTGGGTGAAGCGTTATGGGCTCTGTTAAGGAAAATATGGAATGGGGTGAGGATACCAGAAGATTGGAAAAAAGGAGCAAACATGTCCGATATATAAAAAGAGGGACAAGAGAGCAGGGAAGGGTTACAGAAAAGTAACATTAATGGATACAGCATACAGGGATACTGCACGAACGACTGAAGGCAGAGATTGAAAACAAACTGAAAGAGAGCCAATTCGGATTCAGAAAAGAAAGACGCGGTATTTGTGATAAACCATATCATAGACAAACAGTTGAGTAGAGAAAAAGAAAAACTACATGCCTGCTTTGCGGACTTAAAAGCGGCGTTCGACAGGCTAAACAGAAAGAAATTGGAGGAGGAAATGAGAAAAATGGGGATTAACGAAAACTTAACCAGAAGGAATAAAGAGATATACGCAGAAACAAAGAATGTGGTAAGAATCAAGAATAACAACACAAAAGAATTTTGGACAGTGAGGGGAGTCAGACAAGGATGCCCGTTGAGCCCTATTTAACATCTACGTGGCGGGGCTGGAAGAAGAATTAAGGAAAGGACAAGTCGGGGGGGGGGCATAGTGGCAGGAGAAAGAAAGGTATGGTCATTGACATATGCAGACGATATTGTGCTGATGGCTGATAGAGAGGAGAAGCTAAAGGAAATGCTAAAGGGATTCGAAATATTTTTAAAGGAAACCGAATTGGAACTGAGCACGAAAAAGGCCAAGAGTGTAGTTTTCGAAAAAAACGAAAGAACAAGAGGAGACAAAGAAAATGGAAATGGGGAGAACGAGAATTAGAAGAAGTGGACGAGATAAGATACCTAGGGTACATACTACTGAAAAAACGGTAGTGATGAGAAACATATAGAAGACAGGAAAAAGAGAGCAAGAATAGCAATGAAGAAAACATGGAGCGTGGAAGAAAAAATTTCCAAACAGGACAACAAGAGGAGAATGAAGATGTTTGGAACGCTGGTAGAGAACGTGGCGCTGTTTGGAGCATAGGTATGAGGCTGGAACATGGAAGAAAGGCTGGATAGAATACAAAGAAGATATGTGAAATGGAGCTTAGGTTTAGATATGACAACACCGAATTATATATCGATAGAAGAATGTAAGCTAACAGAAATCAAAGAAAAAGTATTAGGAAGAGCAGCAAGGTATGAAGGGAAAGCCATAGAGTCAAAAAAGGAACTAGTAAAGAAGTGCATAAAGGAAAGAGAGAGAAACTGGGGAAATGGCCAATAACGGAAAAGAGCAAGAAAGAGAAAGAAGGGACTAGAAAGGATGAGAAATGGAGGGACACAGATGGAAGTAAGAGAAGAGCAAGAAAAGATGACACTAGACCAGATTATAGAAGAAAGGAGAAAGAGAGAAGCAGAAGAGAGGGGGGAAAGGATAAGGGAATCAAAATATGACAAACATTATAGAAAAATCGCCAAAGAAGAGTTAGCAAAATACTTAGAAGGGAGGATGAAGTGGAAGGACAGAAAAATATTAGCAAGATTCAGATGTGGAAACGAGACTAAATCAAGGGAATACTGGAAAGAAGAGGGAGAAAAAAGATGCAAGCTATGTAAAAAGAAAGAAGAAGACCTGAGACACGTAATAGAAGAATGAGAAATAACAGGAGAACCAAGGGACACGGAAAATAATAATAATAATAATAATAATGATAATGATAATAATAATAATGATAATAACAATAATGATAATAATGATAATAATGATAATAATGATGATGATGATGATGATGATGATAATAATAATAATGATAATAATGATAATAATGATAATAATGATAATAATGATAATGATGATGATGATGATGATGATGATGATGATGATGATGATGATGATAAGAATAATGATAATAATAATGATAATAGTTATCCTTACTCATCCTCAATTATTGACAAATCACACACCCATACATTCTAATTAAAACGTTAAAAACCTTCCTTATTTTATTTTGTTTTTTTTTATTATGGGTAATAGCACAGAAATCCCCATGCTATAGTAATTAGCAAATGATACAAAAATGTAAGTATTTGTAGAAACAAATAAGAACGTTTAATAAAGGAAAAATTAAAAAGAAAATGATAGATACTTCTACCTCTCAGAGGGATCAAGCAAAAGGACCAAACGCATCGAGATCTACAGTAAGACACGGTAAACCGGCCTATCCTGTTCAATATCCATGTTTAGTGTCCTATTATAAATGTATGGCATGAACAAGAACGGCAATCAAAATAATAAATCAGCAATAGCATTCGTAAATGATATGTTAATTTCATCAGAAACAATAAACCGTGACAAATAAAAATCCAGCTGCAAGACCTAGTCAAGAAAGTAGAAAATTACGCTTTCCAACACGGAAGCTAAGAATCTACACCGATAAATGTGAAACAATCTCGTTCAGTCCATATATTTCAAAAACTTCAAAAGCAAAGTACGACGTGAGAATAAATTCGAAAATATTCTTCCATACAACAGAAAATATCAACGGAAAATTTTCCGATGCAAACAAAGTTAGATGCTTCGGAGTCCATCTAAACTTCGGGTTAAATCACAACGACAACACAAAGACACAGTTATAGAAAGCAGATAAATTCTTCTTATACCTCATAAGACTACCTTACTCGAAAGATTCGCACAGATCAATAAAACTTCACTGCTACAAAACACTAATTAGACCAACCATTCTAACGTATGGTCGTTAAATCTGTTTCAATGTAAGTGTCAACGCCACGGAAAAATTAAGAATCATTGAAAGAAAATACATCACAGCATGTTTAGGAATATATAGATTGCCAGAATTGAAATTTAGCAAATATAGCAAATCATAAGCTATACGAAGAGCCCAAATTAATCCATATCGATTCTTCATTCTTAAATTAGTCAGACCACTGGTCAAAGATACACAAAATAATCATAAACTTCATCGTCGCCCACAATCTATAGTCAAACCCGTTATACCATAAACACGTTCAAAAAGCAGGTTATTTCCCCCCGGAATCCTTCACCTGTTTAGATAGCGTGAAATTAATCCAAAACAATAATAACTTAGCATTATTCTATCACTACAGCAGAAACGTAATAATAAAAAATACTGTACGATAGCGACATAGACCATAAGGATAGCAATATAAGACTTATGTATAAATTGTCAACCGTAGATTTAAGTGAGACACTCAAAGACAATAAAGATAAATATTGGTGGCTAACCACCGTAGAAAATTAAATTATAGCAATAAGAAAACCGTATGTTTAGTTAGTAAATGAACCAAAGATTGTAAGCAAAGATCACAAAAGAACAATGCAAATGTCACGTAAACTTGAGGGTTAGACGATAAAATAGCTGAGTCGTAACACAACTATTAATTTTGTTTTCATTAATCTTTATTATGAATTCAGCAATCACAATGAAACCTAGTTACACTGATACGTTAAGTACGCGACTGTTATAAGGATAGAGACCGGTAAAGATATGTTGACTATTCTAAGGATACGGAATAAGTGAAGTTTTACTGACGATACTGTGTCTGGGGAAAGCTAGGGATGAGTGTGTCTAAGGACACGGGACTATCGGACTTGTTGATGATAATTTTTGTTAAGGAAGTGAGGGTAGTAGACATCTTTCTCCGATTGGATAATAAGACGGTTGGTGGACCAGGAAGGGTTTTAGCCGCCCTCGTGAGAAAGTTGCTAACGCAACATAGCAGACGCGAGGAAAACCTACTTTCCCTGTTAACCCGTAGTAAACAATAAACGTAAAAGGAAATCTAAGACAAGAGATACTCGCTTGGCCTGAAGGACCTTAACTATGAAAATTCCAAGACCCCTGGTGGGTACTTAGGACTACTGAGGGCACGCGCCAAGGATGTGCAGACATCTGGGCGCCATCCTGCCCGCGGTGTGTGGCCTGGTCTCTGATGTGAATTGACAAACACAGTTATACAAACACAGTTAAATTAAGAAAATGTTCCCTGCAATTGTGTAATCATATATACGTAATTATATATCTCATACGTTTATTCTCTTTCTTCCCCCTCCTAAAATGTCAGCGATCCATAATACAATATCGGGCCTCCCTATACTAGTTTGTAAGTTCATAGTCTAAGGAATGGTTACATTGTAAGTCAATAAATGGTAGTATGAAGTGCAACGTTTATGTGAGCACCTATACTAGGCGTACATTACGCAAACATTAAAAACTTCCCACAAGCTGAGACCCTCAACTCATAAATCAAATTCTTTTTATTTTTGATTCATTGTAGTAAATGAAATCATTTACCAACATATTTGTCACACTTTTCTCATTCAGATAAGACCAAGCACGATATAATTTGGAGCACATTTGCTTACTGAGTAAATGATAATTAAATACATATCAATAAGTAAATCTAACATCACAAATATATTAGTAAAAGTTTGATTTTGGAAAAGTTAGAAATAAAAAAGTTTTACTTTTGATTCAGCACATAGATACATTGTCTCCGCGCTATCTGCCACTTGTAGTTTAATTTGATAATCCACGATAAGATAAACTTAAGTAGATGTTTATGTATTGTTGTATATTATTATATAAAATTAACTTTAATAAAAATTTAATACAAAATTTTAATTCAAATCAAAATGTAGTATATTTAAGAATTTATGAGTTATAATAAATTTAATTTTTTAATAATTATATTTTAATATTAATTTGAAAGAGGATTCAAAAGTAAAATTAATAAATTAATTAATTTGAAAATAGTTTTGAAAAGTGTACAAATTGCCCGTCAATTTCATTTGTGGAATAAGTCGTAACATAGTAAAAATATTGGAAAATGTTTTTAGATAAAAAATTAGTTTTTATAATATTTCATTTTTAATGAAAATTATTTAAATTGAATTTTTTTTTTAAATAATAAATTTAATATTTTAGTTTAAAATTTATTAAATTATATTTTTGTAAAGTTGTATAATAAATAATTGTTAAAGTAACAATTTATGAAATAATACAATGATTTATAGATTTAGTAATGTGAATGAAATTTTAAAGAATTAAATAAGTAAAATAAATTTTGTACCTTTTGTATCAGGGTTAATTAATATAATTTAATAATTTTATTATTCTCGAAAGAAAAAGAGTTAAATATTTAATTATGTTTTTGTTGAATAAAAAATTATAATATATATTTAGAAATTAAATGTTAATCGATTATTTTTATATCTAGTTTTTTTTTAAATGAATTTAATTTATATATAAAAAATATATAAAATTTATTTTATAATTTTTTTTATTTTTATATAAAAAATTTATGGGATAATCTATAAATTTAAATATATAATTAAATTATTATTATTATTATTTAAAAATTTATATTATAATTATATTGATTTAGTAATAATTTTTATTAATAAATACTTAATAATTTAGTAATTTTATTTTAAAAATTTAAGAAATTTATATAAAATTGAATAATATATATTTATTAAAAAAAATAATTTATAATTTATTTAAATTAAGTATAATGATTATATTAGTAATATTTTATGTTTAAAATTTTTATTTTTTAATAAATTTTGAAATATATATATATATATATAAGGAATTAGGCAAATTAAATATATTCACCTGTTTATCAAAAACATGGCTTATTGATTTTAATTTTAAGTCTATCTGCCCAATGATTTAATTATTTAATGGCTGCAGTATAATTGACTGTACAAAGGTAGCATAATCAATTGTTTTTTAATTAAAAACTAGAATGAAAGAATTAATGAGATATATACTGTCTCATATATATATATAATTAATTTAAATTTTTAGTAAAAATGCTAAAATATATTTATGGGACGATAAGACCCTATAGAATTTTATATTTATATATATTAGATTTTAAATTTTTTAAATATAAATATTTAATTGGGAGGATTAGTAAATTTATAAAACTTTATTTTAAATATAAACTTTAATTAAAGAATAATTAATGATCTTGTATTATAAATTAAAAGAATAAATTACCTTAGGGATAACAGCGTAATATCTTTTTAAAGATCATATTAATAAAGATGATTGCGACCTCGATGTTGAATTAAGATAAATTTTAAATGCAGAAGTTTAATAATTAAGTCTGTTCGACTTTTAAAATCTTACATGATTTGAGTTCAAATCGACGTGAGTCAGATTGGTTTCTATCTATAAAAATAAATAAATTATTTGTACGAAAGGACTATAATTTTTAATTAAATTATATTATTAACTTTAATTAATAATTTTGATTATATTAGCAAATTAGTGCATTAAATTTAGAATTTAAATAAATTATAATAAAATTATAATATATAATATTACTTTTTTTTAATTTTTTATTAATGATATTTATAATTTTGATTAGAGTGGCTTTTATAACTTTATTTGAGCGTAAAATATTAGGTTATATTCAATTACGAAAAGGTCCAAATAAATTAATAATTAAAGGTTTATTTCAACCTTTTAGAGATGCTTTAAAATTGATATCAAAGGAATTTTTTTTTTAAATTTTAATAATTTATATTTATATAGTCCAATAATTATATTTTTATCATTAATATTATGATTTATTTATCCTTGAATATATTCTTTTCTTTTTATTGATTATAGAATTATTTTTTTAATATTAATTTTGAGATTAATGGTTTATCCAATTATAATAATTGGTTGAGTGTCTTTATGTAATTATTCAATTTTAGGTTCATTACGTTCAGTTTCTCAAATAATTTCATTTGAAATGTTATTATTTTTGGTTTTTTTTTTACTAATAACTTTAATTGAGAATTATTCTTTATTTATATTTATAAAATTTCAATATAATATATATATATATTTTTTTATATATATCCTTTATATATTATTTTTATAATTAGAGCATTAATTGATTTAAATCGAGTTCCATTTGATTTGATTGAAGGTGAATCAGAATTAGTTTCTGGATTTAATGTTGAATATTATAGAAGATTATTTGTATTAATTTTTTTTATCTGAATATTTAAATGTTATATTTATAAGATTATTATTAACAATAATGTTTTTTGGATTAAATTGATGATCATTTAGTTTTATTTTAGTTTATTTATTGCATTTAATTTTATTAATTATAATTCGTGGTGTTTTACCTCGTATTCGATATGATAAATTAATAATAATATGTTGGGTTGAATTATTAGTGTTAATTTTAATATATTTAATATTAATTTATTTAATAAAAGAATTTATTGTTTTTATAGTATTTTAATTTGTATTTAAAAAAATATTTAATTTTTAATAACATTTTTTTATAATAAATCATTATTAATTTTAAATTAATTTTATTAATTTAACAATTATAAAAATTTATATGTATATATATATAGATTAAGTTTATAATTATTATATTTAAATATATAAAAGTTTGTTTATACAAATTTAATTAATTAAAAAATTAATTTTTATTAAATTTATATATATAATATATAATATATATATAATATATAATAATATATAATATATAATATATATAAAATATTAATAAATGATCAATAAAAAATTTTATTTATAAAATAAAATTTATTATTTTTTAAATTAATTAATGGAATTAAATATAAAATAAAAATTTATATGAAAAGTATAATTACTCCTCCTAGTTTATTTGGAATTGTTCGTAGAATTGACTATGCAAATAAAAAATATCATTCAGGTTCAATATGAATTGGTGTAATTATTGGATTTGCTATTTTAAAATTATCTGGATCACCTAAGATGTAAGGTATTTGTAAGTTAATTAATATAAATAAAATAAAATTAAATAAAATATGTAAATATATAATGAAAAAATAAAATAATGCTCCGTATCTATGAATTAATCGAATTAATCATCCTGAGTTTATATCTTTTATAATATTTGAAATTCTATTAAATGCAATATTGATATTTGGACAGTAATGTATTGATAAAAATAATCCTGAGATAATTTGAATTATTAAAAATATTCCAAGTATTTTAATAAATGATATTGGTAAATTTATTATATGAATTTTATAAATTGATGAAATTACTTTTTTCATTTTCTTGCTCGTAAGTTTTTGTTTTTAATATAACAAATTTTTGTTATAGTAAATAATATAATAATTAAGAAAATAATAAATATTAAAAGAATATAATAGTTGGGATTTAAATATAATTTTTTAATATTACAAATTTTATTATTTTTGTAATAATTAAAATTTAATATTTTAATATTTATATCATAATGATTAATTAAGAATAAAAAAGTTAATATTAAAATTAAATTTGTAAAAAATAAATTTAAATAATTGGTTTTTTTAAATGGTTTATTAATTAAACTAATAAAATAAGAAAATAAAATTAAAATTCCTCTAATAAAAATAATTAATAAGATATATACGTTTAATGAAATTATTTGTTTATATGTTAATGATATTTATTCTTATAAAAATAATATAAAAAATTAAATATAATATTTGTTTTAAAGGTGATATAAAGGTATTTAAATAAAAATAATTTAAAATTAAAATTAAATTAATATTTAAATTTATAAATATAAGGAAGAATAGAATTATAAAAGTTTACATTAATAATAAATTAATATATTAAAATTATCTATAGTTATATTAATATTTTTAAATTTTTAATTTACAAAATTAATGTTTTTATTAAACTATATAACTAATATATAAATTTAACAAAAAATAGTTTAAATAAAAACAATAATTTTGGGAATTATAGATATTTTTATAAAATTTTTTTGAAATTTAATATTATATTAAGAAATTTAATATTCTAAGTTGGTTAATATTAAATTTATTTTAGAATTTATTATTTTGAATTTTGTCTTAATAATTTTAGTTATTTTATTAAATAATATTTATTTTTTAAATTTTTTAATTGGGTTGGAATATTTAGTTTCAATTATTTTATTTTATATAATTTTAATTGATTTTAATAGATGAATTTATTTAATTTATTTAATTTATTCTGTATGTGAAGGAGTTATAGGTCTATCATTATTAGTTAGAATAAATTATGAATTTGGTCATCAAAAAATTAATATTATAAATTTAATTTAAAAATGAATGAGGTTACAATTGTAATTGTTATTATTATCTTATTTAAGTTTATAAATTTTTATATTTTAAGAAATTTATTATTTTTATTGAGATTAAACTTTTTAATAAATATAAATTGATTAAAATGAGTTAATTTAGTTGGCGGTTTAGGAAATAATTATTATTCTAATTATTTAATTTTATTTAATATTAATATTTATAATTGAAATTAATATTTACAATAATAATAAATAATTATATAATAAATTTAATATATTTAAGAGAAGATTATATTATAATTAGAGTTATATCAATAATTTTAATAATAATATTAATTTTAAGAAAATTTATTTTTAATTTATTTTTTTATCATTTAAATATTAATTTAATTTGTATTTATAAATATTTTGTATTTAAAATAATTTTATTAGGATCAATATTTTCAATATTAATATTAAATATTAATTTTTTTTTAAAAAAAGTAAGATATTTATTAAAAGATTTTTTATAATAGAATTTTTTTATAAGTTTATAATAAAACAATTAATAAATAAAATAATTTATTATGAATTTTATTTTGAGAAAGGAATATTAGAAAAATTTATAGGAAAAATTATAAGATATATTTGTGATATATTAGAAATAAATTTTATATTTAAAATTTCTTTATTATTATTATTATATTTATATTTATTAACATTAATGATATTAATTTAATTTAAATTATATTCATATATTAAATAAAAAGAAAAAAAAATTTGTTTATTTATAGAATTTAAGTAGCTTATATTAGAGCATAATATTGAAAATATTAGGGAAATTTTTTTTAATTTTTAAATAACATACATATATATATGAATTTAAATTTTAAATATCATTATTAATAATAAATTATAAGAAATAATGATATTTTAAATCAATTATTTCTGTTTACAATTAATTTTTTATTTATTAATAATTTTATATTGAAAGTATAATGTTTTATTTAAACTATATAACTTAAATTAAATTTTAAATTTTGTATAATTTTTAAAATAATTTTTTTTATATAATATTTATATATATATAAATATATATATATATATATATATTAATAAATTGGAATATTAAATTCAATTATTTTATTAACAATAAAATGCCTCTAATTTGGCTTCAATTTAAAATTTGTTTTATTTAATATATAAATTTAAACTTATATAAGAAGTAAAATTTACTTTTAATTTCGACTTAAAGATTGATTTATTTTTTAAATCCTTATATATTAAAATATTTAATTAGAATAGTTTAAAATATTCAATTTAAATAATTACATGATCATTCTATTAATAAAGAAAAAATTAATATTAAAAATAAAAAAATTATTAAAATAAATAAATATAAAAAATTTAATGTTTTGATGTATGAAATTAAAGGAATTAGTAAAATAATTTCTACATCAAAAATTAAAAATGTTAATGAAATTAAATAAAATGGTAATGAAAATGGAATATTTAATTTTGTGATTGGATTAAATCCACATTCATGAGGTAAGTTTTTTTCTATATTAAATTTTCTATATATTGATAAAAATTTATTTAATAAAAAAATAATTATTAATATTATAAAAGTTAATAAATAATAAATTATATTAATTAAATATATTAATTTAATATTAAATTTTTTAATTGGAAATTAAATGTAATTTAATTATACTATATATTTAAAATTTAATTTAATTTATAATGATATAATAAAATATGTAAATGAATAATCAAATTACATCAACAAGATGTCAATATCAAATAGCAAATTCAAAATTAATATGATGAATTGTTGAAAAATGATTTTTTATTATTCGAATTAAAGAATATAATAAAAATAATGTTCCAATTAAGACATGAATACCATGAAAACCAGTGGATAAAAAAAAAATAGATCCAAAAATTCTATCATTAATACAGAAGAATGAATTATAATATTCAAAAATTTGTATAAAATTAAAATAAAATGCTAAAAAAATTGTTGATATTAATATTGATATTCTTGATTTAAATTTGTTATTTAATATATTATAATGTCTTAATGTTACTGAAAATCCTGATATAATTAAAATAATTGAGTTTAATAAAGGGATTTCAAATGGATTAAAAAATTTAATTATTTTAGGTGGTCATATTAAATTAATTTCAATTGAAGGAGAAACTGAATTATGGAAGAATGTTCAAAAAAATGAAATAAAAAAAAATAGTTCAGAAATAATAAATATAATTATTCTAAATTTTATTATTGATAAAATATAAAAAGAATGTATTCCTTGAAATGTTCTTTCTCGAATAATATCTCGGAATCATATTATTGTTGATAAAATTAAAATTAATAAATTTAAGATTATAATTAATAAATTATTTAAATAAATTCATAAAATTGTTCTTAATAATATATTTATAGTATTAAAAGAAACAATAATTGGTCATGGTCTAATAGTAACAATATGAAAAGGAAAGATTTTTTTCATTACTTTGATTCAGAAAAATATAATGTTAATAAAATTGAGAATACATAAGCTTGAATAAAAGCTATTGAAATTTCTAGAATTAATAATATATTTTGAATTATTAAAGTTAATGGTGATAAAATAATGAAGTTTATTATAAAATTTCTTAGTAAAATAAGAATAAGATGTCCTGAAATTAAATTTGCTGAAAGACGAATTGATAATGTTCAAGGTCGAATAAAAAGTCTAATAAGTTCAATAATTACTATAAAATTTATTAAAAATTTTGGAGAATTTAATGGTACTAAATGTCTTAAAGTTTTTATAGGAAAATTAATAATTGAGTAAATTAAAAATCTTAATCATAAAGATAATGCTATTGATAGATTAAATATTAAATGTCTTGTTGATGTAAAGATATAAGGAATTAATCTAAATAAATTTAATATTATAATATAAATTATAATTCTTAAGAATGAAAAAATATTTATCGAATATTTATTAGTTATAATTATTTTAAATTCATTAAATAAATATTCAATAAATAATTTAAAAATTATTAAAATTCGCGAAGGAATTAATCAATATGAATTTGGAAATAAAATAATTGGTAAAATTATAAAAATTCAATTTAATTGAATATAATTATTAATTGAAGGATCAAATATTTCACATAAATTGTTTATCATAATCATTTTCATTTTTTAATTAAATTATTTTTATTATTATTATTATTATTTATATTATAAATATTTTTTATGATAATATATAATAAAAATGAATTTATTAAAATTATAATAGTAAATAAACATATTATAAAGATAACTAATCAATTAATAGGTATTATTTGTGGTATTCATTAGAAGTAAATTTTAATTACTATAATTGATTTAAAAGATCAATTCTTTATTTCTGACTTCTAATGATAGAAAAATAATAATAAAATATTAATTTTAGAATGACAATATAATGTTATTTAAATTAACTAATTTTTCAAATTTTATTTTTAATTCAATTTATAAATAATTCATAAGAAGTTCTTTCTAATATAATAGGTATAAATCTATGATTTATTCCACAAATTTCAGAGCATTGTCCAAAATAAATTCCTGGACGAATACAAAATAAATTTAATTGATTAATTCGACCAGGAATATGATGGAATAGTTCATGAATGAATAACATCTAATGAAGAAATAATTATTCGTATAGAAATTTTAAATGGAATAATTAATCGATTATCAGTTTATAATAATCGAAATTGATTTATTAGTTCATAATTTAATATATATGAATCAAATTCTTAATTATTAAATTCTGGATATTCACAAGATCAATATCATTGATGGCCAATAGCTTTAATAGAAAAATAAGGATTTATAATTTCATCAATATAATATAAAATTTTTAAGGATGGAAAACAAATAATTATTAAAATAATTATAGGAGTTAAAGTTCAAATAATTTCAATTGTATGATTTTTAAATAAAGTTAAATTTAAAAAGTTATTATATATAAAATCTATAATAAAAAATGTTGTTAAAGAAATAATAATTATTATTATTATTATAGTTAAATTATGAAATAAAATGAAATTATCAGAATAAAAAGAATTTGAATCTTGGAATGTTATTATATTTCATGTAGAAATTTTTAATAATTAAAATTTATTTGAATTTGAAATTCATTATTATAATCATATTAAATTAGTTTATTAATAAAAGATAAAAATCTTTATTATTGAATTTTAAATTCAAAGCACTAATCTGCCATTTTAATAATTTTAATATATTAAATAAATTGTTTATTTTTAAATTTATAAATTTTATTTATTAAAAATATTTTTGATTTTATTATTTATAATTAAAGGAATTTCAATAATTGAGTGATCTAAAGGAGGATAGTTATTTAATCATTCTAGAGAAGATGGATGAAATTTAAATATAATTAATCGTTTTGAAATTAATCTTTCAAAAATAATAAAAATAAAAAGTAATATTCTATTTATTGAAATTATTGCTCCAATTGATGAAATTAAATTTCAACAATAGTAAGAATCAGGATAATCTGAGTATCGTCGAGGTATAGATATTATATAATATATAGATAAATATATAGATTTGGATTGAATAGAAAATATAAAAAATTAAATTTTTGAGAAATTAAATTTATACGATAAATACTAATCTATAGTGTTAAAATGAATATGAGTAAATAATATATGTATAATATGTGTGTGAATATATATATATATTTATAGTTAAAATTTTTATAAATAGAATATTTATAATAGCATCATTGATTAACTTTGGATTGAACAGAAAATATAAAAAATTAAATTTTTGAGAAATTAAATTTATACGATAAATACTAATCTATAGTGTTAAAATGAATATGAGTAAATAATATATGTATAATATTTGTGTGTGTATATATATATATTTTTAGTTAAAATTTTTATAAATAGAATATTTATAATAGCATCATTGATTAATTTTGGATTGAATAGAAAATATAAAAAATTAAATTTTTGAGAAATTAAATTTATACGATAAATACTAATCTATAGTGTTAAAATGAATATGAGTAAATAATACATGTATAATATTTGTGTGTGTGTATATATATTTATAGTTAAAATTTTTATAAATAGAATATTTATAATAGCATCATTGATTAATTTTGGATTGAATAGAAAATATAAAAAATTAAATTTTTGAGAAATTAAATTTATACGATAAATACTAATCTATAGTGTTAAAATGAATATGAGTAAATAATATATGTATAATATGTGTGTGAATATATATATATATTTATAGTTAAAATTTTTATAAATAGAATATTTATAATAGCATCATTGATTAACTTTGGATTGAATAGAAAATATAAAAAATTAAATTTTTGAGAAATTAAATTTATACGATAAATACTAATCTATAGTGTTAAAATGAATATGGGTAAATAATATGTGTATAATATTTGTGTGTGTGTGTGTATATACATATTTATAGCTGAAATTTTTATAAATAGAATATTTATAATAGCATCATTGACTAACTTTGGATTGAAAAGAAAATATAAAAAATTAAATTTTTGAGAAATTAAATTTATACGATAAATACTAATCTATAGTGTTAAAATGAATATGAGTAAATAATATATGTATAATATTTGTGTGTGTATATATATATATATATTTTTAGTTAAAATTTTTATAAATAGAATATTTATAATAGCATCATTGATTAATTTTGGATTTAATAGAAAATATAAAAAATTAAATTTTTGAGAAATTAAATTTATACGATAAATACTAATCTATAGTGTTAAAATGAATATGAGTAAATAATATATGTATAATATTTGTGTGTATATATATATATATTTATAGTAAAAATTTTTATAAATAGAATGTTTATAATAGCATCATTGATTAACTTTGGATTGAATAGAAAATATAAAAAATTAAATTTTTGAGAAATTAAATTTATACGATAAATACTAATCTATAGTGTTAAAATGAATATGAGTAAATAATATATGTATAATATTTGTGTGTGTATATATATATATATATTTTTAGTTAAAATTTTTATAAATAGAATATTTATAATAGCATCATTGATTAATTTTGGATTTAATAGAAAATATAAAAAATTAAATTTTTGAGAAATTAAATTTATACGATAAATACTAATCTATAGTGTTAAAATGAATATGAGTAAATAATATATGTATAATATTTGTGTGTATATATATATATATTTATAGTAAAAATTTTTATAAATAGAATGTTTATAATAGCATCATTGATTAACTTTGGATTGAATAGAAAATATAAAAAATTAAATTTTTGAGAAATTAAATTTATACGATAAATACTAATCTATAGTGTTAAGATGAATATGAGTAAATAATATATGTATAATATTTGTGTGTGTATATATATATATATTTATAGTTAAAATTTTTATAAATAGAATATTTATAACAGCATCATTGATTAACTTTGGATTGAAAAGAAAATATAAAAAATTAAATTTTTGAGAAATTAAATTTATACGATAGATACTAATCTATAGTGTTAAAATGAATATGGGTAAATAATATGTGTATAATATTTGTGTGTGTGTATATACATATTTATAGCTAAAATTTTTATAAATAGAATATTTATAATAGCATCATTGATTAACTTTGGATTGAAAAGAAAATATAAAAAATTAAATTTTTGAGAAATTAAATTTATACGATAAATACTAATCTATAGTGTTAAAATGAATATGAGTAAATAATATATGTATAATATGTGTGTGAATATATATATATATTTATAGTTAAAATTTTTATAAATAGAATATTTATAATAGCATCATTGATTAACTTTGGATTGAACAGAAAATATAAAAAAAATAAAAAATAAATTTTTAATAAAAATTAAAATTTATATTTATAAATTAAAAAATATTAATTAAAAAATTTTAGTTTAAATTAGAATATTTTATTTACAATAAAAAGAGTAATTATTAATTAAAATTTTATAAAAAAAATAATAAAATAAAATTAAAAATAATATAAATAATTAAATAATATATAAATATAAACATATATATATAAATATAGTAAAATCAAATTTTTTAAAAAAATTATGTTTAATGTAGTTTGCATATTAAATTTTGATTTTAATAGAATTAATAATATTAATAATATAAAATAAATTTTATAATGATTTTTAAATTAATTATATTTTTGTATTAATAAATAATAATTTAAAATTAAATATTTATTATACTTTAATAATTAAATTTAAATAATTAACGAAAGTTAAATTTAGAAAAAAGAATAAATAATGATTAATTTAGTGCCAGCAATAGCGGTTAAACTAAAATTGTAAGTTAATTTTATTAATTTATATTTATATAAATAAATATTTAAATATATTTTATTTAATAAAAATTATATATTTTAGGTGAAATTTAATTTATAATAAAATTAAATTTTATATTTATAAAAATAATAAGATAAAATAATAAACTAGGATTAGATACCCTATTATATAAAATAATAATATTAGATTTATTATTAAATGTTGAATCAGTAAAATTAAATTATATGGCGGCTTTTCATTCTTATTAGAGAAACTTGTAGTTTAATTTGATAATCCACGATAAGATTTACTTAAGTTGATGTTTATATATTGTTGTATATTTTTATATAAAATTAATTTAAATAAAAATTTAATAAAAAAATTTTAATTCAAATCAAAATGTAGTATATTTAAGAATTTATGAGTTATAATAAATTTAATTTTTGGATAATTATATTTTAATATTAATTAAAAAGAGGATTTAAAAGTAAAATTAATAAATTAATTAATTTGAAAATAGTTTTGAAAAGTGTACAAATTGCCCGTCAATTTCATTTATGGAATAAGTCGTAACATAGTAAAAATATTGGAAAATGTTTTTAGATAAGAAATTAATTTTTATAATATTTTATTTTTAGTAAAAATAATTAAAGTTAATTTTTTTTTGAATTTATAAATTTGATATTTTAGTTTAAAAATTTATTTAATTATATTTTTGTAAAGTTGTATAATAAATAATTGTTAAAGTAATAATTTATGAAATAATATGATGAATAATAGATTTAGTAATGTGAATGAAATTTTAAAAAATTAAATAAGTAAAATAAATTTTGTACCTTTTGTATCAGGGTTAATTAATATAATTTAATAATATTAATATTCTCGAAAGAAAAAGAGTTAAATATATAATTATGTTTTTGTGGAATAAAAAATTATAATATATATTTAGAATTTAAATGTTAAAACCTAACCCCAATCTATATATTTTTAATTAAAATATGAATATATTGAAAAATTTCTAAAATTTAAATTATTTACATTATAAAAATTAAAAAAATATATTAAAGTTGAAAATATACATAAATAAATTAGAATTAATAATATGAATAAGTTTTATTAGTATGAAGAATGAAATAAAAAAATAATGAATTAAAAATTGATGAACATCCAAATAATTTTTTTATAGAGAAGTCTATATTTGTATATAAAGCAATGAATGTATTATTAATAAATAAAGTAAGAATTAGATATGGTGTAATGAAAGTTATTGAAGAAAAAAATAAATTGGAATAAATTTTATAAATGTTGAAATAATTAAAATTTGATTTCATGAAGATATATTATAAATATAAATTATTCAAAAACAAAACGGAAATAAACCAATTTTTAAAAATATAGATAAATTTATTAGAAAATTAATTATATAATTTTTAAAAATAAAAATTTGTGTATAATTTAAAGAAATAATAATAATAATGAATAATCTTGAAATTGATGATATTATAAAATATATGATTCTAACAATTTTATTATTTGATTTAATATTAATTATTCTAGTTAAAATAATTGTTGAAAATTCTATTGATAATCATTTAATGTAAATTCTTGATGAATTTAATATAATAAAAAATAAAATAATTACTGATAAATAAGAGAATATATATATTTTATTATAAAAAATAAATAATTTTTTTTTGAAAAAATTAAATATTGTATATAAAAATAAAATTTATATAGAAAAATTTCTATTAGTTTTTAACTTATTATATAAATAGTAATAGTATAATTTAATTATATACATAAATATTTTATCAAAATATAACTTTTATCAGACATATTACTTATATTTTTATATTTTATATAAAAATTTTTTGAATTTATCGATAGGGTATGAACCTATAAGCTTAATTTAGCTTATTATATAGTTTATAAATTTAATTTTTAAAATATAATTGAATTTATTAAATTGTAATTTAATAGTAATTTTAGAATTATATAGTTAATTTATAGGAATAAAAATTATTGAATTATTTATAAAAAGTTAGATATATTTTAAGAATTACTATTAAATGCAATTTAATTATTATATTTTTTTATTAACTAATACCCAAATTGTTAATAATTAATTGATAAATTTAATATTATATATATAATATTATTATTAATAATAAATTTAAATTTTAATTAAATATATATATATACATAAATAAGTAACAGCGGTCAGTTTGTGAAAAGTGCTCGTTAACAAATCTTAAATTACAACGAAACGAAATTGTTCAACACCTTAAAATTGAAAATTACCGAACTAAGTAGGAAAAAGGCCACAATGTTTGTAGAACCTCGATAAGTGTTCGCCGAGACAGTTTCGACATCTGGACTACGTCGGACAGTTTACGACGGATATCCGTCACATAAAAGGGGTAGAAAATAACGTAGCCGATACTCTATCTCGCATCGAAGCGATCGGAAAACCAATAGATCACCATACGCTAGCTGCAGCGCAAGAAAAGGATAGCGAGCTACGCAAAATTATCAACGCTGGCTCGAGCGCGTTGCAGCTGAGAAAAGTACGATTTCCCGATCACAACGTCGAGTTATACTGCGATATTAAAACCGAGACCGTGCGACCGTACGTACCGGAACCGTTACGCCGCACCGTATTCCAAGCGCTACATGGACTTTCCCACCCGGGGATGCGAGCTACGCGAAAATTGGTAGCGACGCGCTTCGTCAGGCCGTCGGTAAATAAAGATTGCCGAACGTGGACACGACAATGCATACCGTGTCAGCGCAACAAAGTCACCAGACACGTATCCTCGCCCGTCGGAACGTTCGGAACGCTAGCGGGCCGGTTCGAGCATATACACGTAGATATCATCACAATGCAATATTCGCAAGGATACCGTTATTGCCTTACGTGTATCGATCGTTTTTCGCGTTGGCCTGAAGCCATACCTATCGCCGATATGGAAGCGTCAACCGTGGCTTCGGCCCTCCTTTCTACCTGGATATCTCGTTTCGGCGTACCCTTGAAAATTACGACTGATCAAGGACGTCAATTCGAATCGCGTTTATTCGAGGAATTATGCCGGTTGCTCGGCGTCAAACATTTGCGTACAACGGCCTACCATCCAGCGTCTAACGGGATGGTAGAACGCCTACACAGACAATTAAAGGCGGCGATCAAATGCCACGACACGAGCAACTGGGTCGGAATTCTCCCGATCGTCTTATTAGGTATAAGAACCGCGATAAAGGAGGACCTAAACGCAACGGCGGCCGAAATGATTTACGGCATCGGCATACGTCTGCCGTCGGAATACTTTTTGCCAACTAGTCAACGGGCCAACTTGGAATACGCGAACCGGCTGAGAGAACGCATGGAGAGGGTCAGACCACACCCGATTACTCGCCACGGCGAAAAGAAAATTTTCGTCTTCAAGGAATTAGAGACGTCGCCATACGTATTCGTGCGCCACGACGCGATTGGAGGACCATTACAGCCACCGTACGATGGACCGTATAAAGTCATACAGAGAGGTGATAAGACATATACGGTAAAAATAAATAAACGCGACGTAACGGTTTCCATAGATCGCTTGAAGCCTGCGTTTGTCATTCCCGAAGACCTCGAACAAAGGTCCGCCGAGACTCGCAACGTGCTAATTCCGGTAGACCAAACGAATGTCCGCGACGAAAGCAGGGCGAACGCCAATAACCAAACGACAAACGGAGAAAATACCCGGAATAGATACGTTACGCGGTCTGGGCGATAAGTCCGATTTCCCGATCGGTTTCAGGCAGGTTTCGGATAAGTGTTAAGAACCGGCCAATGCGCACACTACTTCGTAATATCCATATATTCTTTTATTTACGTAGCGTTATCACTGGTAAGGGGGTACTGTGGCGACAAGGACTATGGAACTTTCCAACGGCTCCGCGATACAAAGCGCTACGCTACGCCGTCGAAACGCGACACGACGCACTCAATCTGTCATCGATATCTTCACGCTCCTTCAGCCGAATTTCTCTGAAGGGCATACAGGCGCCAGCCACGAGGGCACTTATAACGAACGCACGTCAGTGGGGATATCGATGGGCAACGGAAAAAGAATCAGTTCGGTCCAAAAAATAAGCACATTCGACCACGAGCCGTGAGACGCGAAAGACGAAAAGAAACGGGTACGCTTTTATCGAGAAATCAACCGAACGACGCTATTGTTTATCGACGTTAAGAATCAGCCGATGTTATTTGCATTATTGGTTAAATATCACCTAGTGTACTTCAGTACCTATTACACCATTCCACCTCATATTCAAGAGATAAAAACAAAACACCATTAAAAGCTGTAACAGTTATACTTTCAGACCAGAAGAATAAGATGAGACTATAAGTAAATGAAAATATATGGAACATTTAAGGACACTAGATATAGCATTGCAAAGAAAGGACAAGATCATACATGATCTATCACAAACGCTATCATACTTTGAGAAAAATATATTTTTCATCTTTCTTAAAAACCTTTTTAAGAAGGAAAAATGATTTGAAACAAGAACAAAAGAAACTTTCAATCATTTTTCTTGCCTTAAATCGCAGTGTAAAAATAAAGATGAAAAAAATGTTATAGCGGATTGTAAAGAAAATACAATGAACGAACATACCTTGTTGTCGCGAATTGAAACGTTGCTTGTCACCGTGCGTGTCTGATTTGACGTGCAAGACATTTCCTTGCGGAAGTTGACCCTCTAGTTGTTGGCGCGAGATTCGCCGCTAACGGTTGCTGCGATGCTGATGATGATGTGATCATGTGGCACTGTATGATTTACTGCTGTATCTCTGTTCACTTGATCGTCCAATGCTCGTGATCCGGCTCGAAGGACCAAATCGAGAACGACCGTTCGCGTAGAGACGCGATCGCGAGGGAAACGTGTGAGCGGGAGACGAAAATTTTTGCTACGATTATGATAATCGACGCCGCGAATTAGTCGTTCCCCTGTTTCGTTTAGAATAACAGAGATAGTTCAAATGATTTTAACTTTGAATTAACACGGTTAATATAAACGTGTATATTTAACGATATTTAAAGTTATAATGAATACGTCACAAATGATTTAACGATGATACAATTAGTTTGTTACAGTAATTTGACCCGATTTTATGATATTTCTCGATGTACTCGTTAGACTAAGCGACTTTGATTTTATTCGTCTGAACCTTTCGATGCATCCCGTTTGAATTCTCATTTGCCACTGACTGCCCTTCCATTTTGTCCTTTGTCTTCTCTGAGATACGACCCCCACTACGCTCGGATCACGCCACCGTTCGCGCCTATGATCACGTATACCAGCTTCTTTCTTTATGCGGATAAAATAACGCACCGAAGGCGAATAGATGTTTCTGGAACTCGCTGCTTGACGACAACTATGCGTTTATCGCTACTTTGTGTATATCTCGACGGTCATGTAAGACGATCTGTTTGCGACGGTTAGGAACACGGCCTACAGTAAGCCTTGGGGCGTAATAAACGGAGAGAATAAAATTTTAATTAAAATTAAATTTTTTATAAATAAAATATATATAATAATATTGTTAATAAGTTTTAAATTAGAATAAAAAATAGATAAAAATAGGATAAAAAATATATAAATATGAATATAAATATATATATATATATATAAATTTTATTAAAAAATTTTAGTTTAAATAAAAATATTTTATTTACAATAGAAAGATTAATTATTAATTAAAATTTTAATAAAGAAAAAATAATTTAATATAAATTAATTATATTTAAATAAATATATATATATGAGTGTGTGTGTATGTATGTATATATATATATATATAAAACACCATTAAAAGCTGTAACAGTTATACTTTCAGACCAGAAGAATAAGATGAGAGTATAAGTAAATGAAAAGATATGGAACATTTAAGGACACTAGATATAGCATTGCAAAGAAAGGACAAGATCATACATGATCTATCACAAACGCTATCATACTTTGAGAAAAATATATTTTTCATCTTTCTTAAAAACCTTTTTAAGAAGGAAAAATGATTTGAAACAAGAACAAAAGAAACTTTCAATCATTTTTCTTGCCTTAAATCGCAGTGTAAAAATAAAGATGAAAAAAATGTTATAGCGGATTGTAAAGAAAATACAATGAACGAACATACCTTGTTGTCGCGAATTGAAACGTTGCTTGTCACCGTGCGTGTCTGATTTGACGTGCAAGACATTTCCTTGCGGAAGTTGACCCTCTAGTTGTTGGCGCGAGATTCGCCGCTAACGGTTGCTGCGATGCTGATGATGATGTGATCATGTGGCACTGTATGATTTACTGCTGTATCTCTGTTCACTTGATCGTCCAATGCTCGTGATCCGGCTCGAAGGACCAAATCGAGAACGACCGTTCGCGTAGAGACGCGATCGCGAGGGAAACGTGTGAGCGGGAGACGTAAATTTTTGCTACGATTATGATAATCGACGCCGCGAATTAGTCGTTCCCCTGTTTCGTTTAGAATAACAGAGATAGTTCAAATGATTTTAACTTTGAATTAACACGGTTAATATAAACGTGTATATTTAACGATATTTAAAGTTATAATGAATACGTCACAAATGATTTAACGATGACACAATTAGTTTGTTACACTAATTTGACCCGACTTTATGATATTTCTCGATGTATTCGTTAGACTAAGCGACTTTGATTTTATTCGTCTGAACCTTTCGATGCATCCCGTTTGAATTCTCATTTGCCACTGACTGCCCTTCCATTTTGTCCTTTGTCTTCTCTGAGATACGACCCCCACTACGCTCGGATCACGCCACCGTTCGCGCCTATGATCACGTATACCAGCTTCTTTCTTTATGCGGATAAAATAACGAACCGAAGGCGAATAGATGTTTCTGGAACTCGCTGCTTGACGACAACTATGCGTTTATCGCTACTTTGTGTATATCTCGACGGTCATGTAAGGACGATCTGTTTGCGACGGTTAGGAACACGGCCTACAGTAAGCCTTGGGGCGTAATAAACGGAGAGAATAAAATTTTAATTAAAATTAAATTTTTTATAAATAAAATATATATAATAATATTGTTAATAAGTTTTAAATTAGAATAAAAAATAGATAAAAATAGGATAAAAAATATATAAATATGAATATAAATATATATATATATATATAAATTTTATTAAAAAATTTTAGTTTAAATAAAAATATTTTATTTACAATAGAAAGATTAATTATTAATTAAAATTTTAATAAAGAAAAAATAATTTAATATAAATTAATTATATTTAAATAAATATATATATATGAGTGTGTGTGTATGTATGTATATATATATATATATAAAACACCATTAAAAGCTGTAACAGTTATACTTTCAGACCAGAAGAATAAGATGAGAGTATAAGTAAATGAAAAGATATGGAACATTTAAGGACACTAGATATAGCATTGCAAAGAAAGGACAAGATCATACATGATCTATCACAAACGCTATCATACTTTGAGAAAAATATATTTTTCATCTTTCTTAAAAACCTTTTTAAGAAGGAAAAATGATTTGAAACAAGAACAAAAGAAACTTTCAATCATTTTTCTTGTCTTAAATCGCAGTGTAAAAATAAAGATGAAAAAAATGTTATAGCGGATTGTAAAGAAAATACAATGAACGAACATACCTTGTTGTCGCGAATTGAAACGTTGCTCGTCACCGTGTGTGTCTGATTTGACGTGCAAGACATTTCCTTGCGGAAGTTGACCCTCTAGTTGTTGGCGCGAGGTTCGCCGCTAACGGTTGCTGCGATGCTGATGATGATGTGATCATGTGGCACTGTATGATTTACTGCTGTATCTCTGTTCACTTGATCGTCCAATGCTCGTGATCCGGCTCGAAGGACCAAATCGAGAACGACCGTTCGCGTAGAGACGCGATCGCGAGGGAAACGTGTGAGCGGGAGACGTAAATTTTTGCTACGATTATGATAATCGACGCCGCGAATTAGTCGTTCCCCTGTTCCGTTTAGAATAACAGAGATAGTTCAAATGATTTTAACTTTGAATTAACACGGTTAATATAAACGTGTATATTTAACGATATTTAAAGTTATAATGAATACGTCACAAATGATTTAACGATGATACAATTAGTTTGTTACATTAATTTGACCCAATTTTATGATATTTCTCGATGTGTTCGTTAGACTAAGCGACTTTGATTTTATTCGTCTGAACCTTTCGATGCATCCCGTTTGAATTCTCATTTGCCACTGACTGCCCTTCCATTTTGTCCTTTGTCTTCTCTGAGATACGACCCCCACTACGCTCGGATCACGCCACCGTTCGCGCCTTAATCACGTATACCAGCTTCTTTCTTTATGCGGATAAAATAACGCACCGAAGGCGAATAGATGTTTCTGGAACTCGCTGCTTGACGACAACTATGCGTTTATCGCTACTTTGTGTATATCTCGACGGTCATGTAAGACGATCTGTTTGCGACGGTTAGGAACAGGGCCTACAGTAAGCCTTGGGTCGCAATAAACGGAGAGAATAGAATAATCTATAGGATTATCAACGGTGAAGTATATAAATATACTAACGACTCAGAAAACATAATTGAAGTGAGTTGCTTAGATATGAAATTATTGTTAATAACTAAAAGAATAATAGTACAAGTTAGATTAGCAGAGAGACAAACGTGATTGTGCAGTGTGTCTAGGAAACAGGATAAAATATAAAACAAATAAAAATGGAATATGCAATACGTCCTATCCAAGAAGATTGGATACCAACTAATGCATAATAAAAGAATGTCCGCAATATTTGGAATTAAGAACAAAATTCTTAAAATAAACAACCACCATCTTTATGAACAGAGAAAATTGATTATTGAGACTAAAGAATTTTATTAAGAAACAACATGACGCTCAGAGCATAATAACTGAAGTTATAATAACCTGAGCACAACTCAAAAACTTAGCTATGACCCTTTTGTAATAACTAACAAACAAACATTTCAAACTTAATTAATTATAAACAAGCTACAGATAATTTGAAGTTGGATATGAAGAAGCTTAATAACAAAATTAAATAAATAGAATTTTTCTTATTTAAATGCGACAGTTCGTAGTACAGAACAAATTTTGTTCAGGAATAAGGTTTTCTGAAAATTTCCAGCGAAAATTTTTGCAAAAATTTCCTAAAGGAATTATAACCTATGAGATAAATGAAATAAAAATACAAAAACCAACTGATATTAAAAGAAGAATGATTATTTTACAAGATAATATGAAACTGTGTAAGGGATTACATATGTAACATATTGTCCCGATGTACACATATCTGCGAGGCGACTTATTACCCTGTATATTCCAGAAACTTCTTAGTTTGCCCCAGCCTTAGCAATTTGAGACTATTTTATTAAAATTAAGAATTTTCCACATTAGATCGAACGCACTTCTAATAGGTACCAAACAGTATATATATATATATATATATAGCAAGATTTCACATATCTCTAAATTATTCACAGAAAATTAATACGGCACATAAATTAGACTTCGGATTGTAAATATTAAGAATAAATAACCGATACAGTCTCACAAAAATAGAAGGATAAAGATAGAGATAAGGGATCAAAAACAACAGTTATTTTTCAAATTTGTATGAAAAGCCCTTAAGAAAATAAGTTCCTCCTTAAATTGAAAACAGTTATATGTATAGAAATCAAACTTGCGATAAAAGTAAAAAAGATAGAAAATAAGAAAATTGTATTTGTTTTTATGACTCACTTTTACATGTAGTATAATTTCCACCGCTATTTTAGCATAGAACGCTATTTTCAAACACGAATTGTTCCAACTCGATAGTCCCTTGCTTTACTGTAAACGGAAAATTCTTTCGTGTTCTCAACCAAATTTATCAAATTCCAGCAATAACACATGCTATGTGATTGTCAGTAGAACATGGAGAAATGTTTCCAGTAAAGTTTCGAGCGACTTATCGGCGATTTTCAGGAAACACGACGCGACGATATCGCGTGTACAGTGCTTCTATCGGTGTTGATGCGCTTTAATACATAGTGCAAGAGAACACTAATAAGATTTCCCAGTGGGCCTGTAAATCCTTATAGATCACTCAAAAATATATCATATTGTTTGTTTCAACTACTAGCAATTTAAAACGTCGTCTACATATATTTAGAAAGTTAGCAAAGACATATATTTGTTCCTGAGCATGATTTCTATCAGTTGAGCGTTGTAGCAAAATGTCCGATACAATTTAATGTTGAATTTGTCTTTTTTTTAGGCTAGCTTGATTGGATTACAGGTAGATTTAAACGATCCGTGTGTTGCATCTCCAAGGCATCTTCGACTCATCGATACGCAGTGATACCCGGCAAACTTCTAGTGGACAAGCGACGTTGCTTGCAGGCAGTTTATATACATGTTTTGGCATGTGTTGTCGGCAGGCAATGTCTACAGACGCCTGTAGTCTGCCCGTGCGCGCCTTAAGTTTCACTGACAGACATTGTCCGCCGATTACTACGACATCTGTCTGTGGACAATAGGCCGTCAGTGTGGAGTTATCTTTACCCGAATAATTTAAGAAATATAAAATAAACTTCAACGAAAAGTTGCTAGCTTCGATATCTTACTAATACAATGTTATCGAAATTGAATAACTGTATTTAAAATTGTAATTGTTACTGTATTTAAAAGGAAATTGCATTTATATTTCAAGTTTATAGAGACAACAACAACAACCAAATAAAGAATCGCAACGAAGAAATAAACGGATACAACAAACAGAACACTGGATTGAAGATAGAACAATAAACAAGATAGAACCAAGAAAACAACAGTAACGAAGAACCGGGGCGCAGAAAAAAGCACGAAGCGTGCGAGCTGGAGAGGAAACCTGTGACCGTCGGTGCAAGCGGTAAGCCTACAAAATGGTTGCCGAGCAGGAATAATCGGCTGGAGAGCCAATCTGCTGGGACCGAGCTATATGGTGGCAGGTATCGCGTGGCGCCAGCTAAGCGAGCTGCCGCCCGAAAGGGTAGGTTTAACTTGTCCAATGATCCGCAAGGAGAGGGCAAGTAGCGCGCCGACCATCTATGCGCGCCATTCCCAAGTCGAACGCGAACGTCTAAATGCGAAGCCAGTATGCGTTTTTACTGCAGGTATGGCGCGGTCGACCAAAAGGTCGGGCCCTCAAACGCACACATTACTTGTACAATTCGAGTGCTGCAGATACGGAAAAGCAATTTATAATTTATCGTAATTTATCGTAATGCGAATTTTGGCGCGTCGTCATAAATAGATTTTTATTTAAAACGAAATTGTTAAATATCCTTTTGTATCAATTCACATAACGTTAATAAATCAATATTAGACATATTACTCATAAATTGTACATATCTTTGTGCATATACGCATAGTTTTCGTGCATATATCAATATTTGTATATTTTATGTGTATAACTTTCATATGCTTTTCGCAAATTTTACATTCATAAACATCTGCAATCTACACGTTACGTTTTTCGTTGTATTTACAAGTACGGACATTAGATATTCTATTACATTCTTTTATTATAATCTTTTGATATATTTATAGTTGTTTAATTATTAGGTCATCCCATAAGTTCGTGCCGTTTTTCGAGAGGTTATATATGTTAAGATCGTTTACATACCTTTCAGTTTCATGAAAAAATGTAATCCCCCTCTCGTTGTACAACTTCTTCCCATTTTTCTGGTAGGTTCCGTCTCGATAAAAGTTCTCTTGTTTTTCTTTAAAATAATTTTCTATGCTATTTTTGAGAGTGTCAATATTTTCAAATTTTTTAGCTACTAAAAAGTGTTGTAATGCTCTGAACAGGTGGTAATCAGATGAGGCAATGTCTGGGGAATATGGGGGATGTGGTAAAATTTTTCAATTAAATTCAGACAATTTTTTTGTAACGCTTTTCGCGACATGCGGTTTAGCATTGTCGTGATGGAAGATAACGTTGTTCCTATTCACTAAACCTGGCCGTTTTTCAGCTAGTGCTTCCCTTAATTTTTCTAACTGAGCGCAATATTTGTCTGAATTAATGGTATTACCACTAGATAAAAGTTCAAAATAGAGTATTCCTTTATAATCCCACCATACACACAAAAGAACTTTACGTGGATGTAACCCTGGTTTTGCACAGCGTTCAGGTGGCTGATTTCGTTGGGATCGACTACGTTTCCGTTCAGGGTTTTCGAAAAGTATCCACTTTTCATCACCAGTTACCAGGGGCGTTTAAGGAATGGTTCACGTTTATTACGTGCAATTAATGACATGCACGCTGTCGTTCGTTCAAGACGGTTCCGTTCCGTAAGTTCATGGGGCACCCAAACGTTCAACTTTGACACCATCCCCATTTCTTTTAAACACCTATGAATCGTTGTCTTAGGTATTTTCAGGACATTTGACATCTCTTGAACTGTCAAACTTGGTGATTTTTCAACAAGATCCCGAATTTTATCTCCGTCTGTCTGAGGAGGACGCCCGGAGCGTACCTCCTCTTCTAAACAGAAATTCCCAGCTCTAAAACGTTGGAACCACTTCCTACAGGTGCGAGATGAAAGCGTATTTTCTCCGTAAACAGCACATATGTTTTTCCTGGCAATTATTACCGAACTTTCTTTCCGAAATTCATATAACATGAGATGTCGAAAATGGATACGCATTTCACTCGTGATTTTTTACTGTTAGAAGGCACTGTGTTCACTATATTACGATCTTATGCCCACGAAGATCTACTCTAGCCTGTTCTCGATCAGCTAAGCTCAAGTGCATTGGTCCCGTATGGCCGTATGTTTAGAAATCGACACATGAAATATATACACAAAAGTGTATAAATATATACACAAAAACTTATGGGATCACCTAATATGTAAACGATTTTGAACTATTTAATTTAATAAAGACCTTAGATCGATGGATTTTAATTGCTGTCACATAATCGTTAATTCATTACTTTTCCTCCAACTGTCACGAATTTTCACAAAGTGTGTATTTCGGATCGTTAATCTCATACGGATGTAAACTTCATTTTCTTAATAATCTTGGTCAATCATGTATCACATTTTCTATAAAATCTATAAGATCAGCAAGTGCTCTAATACTTGTGAACAATCATATATCTTAATTCGTGCCTTTTGTATTAATACAGAAGCTTCATGCGAGAAAGAATTTTCGATATAAATGTTCTCAATGTTGTAAATCGAGTTCTTCCAGAGCAACCGAGCCAAACGGACGTGTAAAACAGTGCTTCAGAAAAAGTGCGGCAAGTGGGGAAGAGAAAGTTACGAACGGCAACGCCCATAGCTAAATGGTGGAAACTCGTGTCTTCTACTAAGAAGACTACAAGCAAAACTAAAATGAAAAAGCACATCCCACCGATAAAAATAATTAACAAAGACGAACAATACTACATAAATAAAACAACAAACATATCAAAACCAAGCCAACCAATAAACGAAGAACAGGAATGCTCAGCTACAAACGAAGTTGATATGGAAACAATACCAAACAATGAAGAGAATATTACCAATAACGAATTAACCCAACAGGATGAAAGCTGGAAGGTGGCAAGTTATAACAAGAAACGAAAAATAACAGGAAATTCAGATACAGAAAAGCAGCGATGGCTGCAAGAATTACCATTAAGAAACTCCTTCAGCTCACTTACGGAAGAAATAGACGACCCAACAACCAAAAACACAACTAAATCAACGCAAACTACAAAACCACCACCAATATTTGTCGACGCCCAGATAATAGGCCCGCTTATTGATCGACTAAACGATATAGTTGGGAAGGAAAACTACACAATAAAACAAACAAAATTAGAACAAGTAAAAATTCAAATAAACACCCCAGAAAATTATAGGAAAGTGATAAAAGAATTAAAAGAAAAAACGCTGTGTACCACACATACCAGCTGAAAACGGAAAGGAACTACGAAATAGTTATAAGAGGACTACATTCAAAAACTACACAAAAAAAATTAAGTGACGAATTAGTAAAAATTGGTCATCAAACAAGAGCAATAAACAATATGACAAGATACGATACGAAGCATTTAACAACACAGTGTCCATACGTAGGGAAAATAAATGAAGTAAAATGTTACAACTGTAATGGAAACCACCCAGCCAGCTATAAAGGATGCGAAATCAGAAAACAATCACAACGTAAACAGTTTCCACCACTTGGCAATAGATCAATCAACAACTACCAACCACAACAAAGTATAACGGATAATTAAGCAACATTGAAAGCACAAAATGAACCAAAAGCTATAAACGGAAACACCGATCCCCAAGGAAACCGCAGCTACGCGCAAGTAACCCAAAACATTAGACAAACAACGCCCACAAACAAACAGAATCAAAGCAACAACACCGAAGACGATACAGAAATCAAAGAAATGCTCAGACAATCCATTAAAGGTACAGAGATATTAAGAAAAATGGTAAGTGAGAAAAACACAATACTAAGGCAACAAGTACAACAAACAGTCATGTTACAACTACTCACAAACTTGCTAAGTAAAAAATAAAAATGGACATGCTTAAAATAGCAGCTTGGAACTCTAACGTACTACAACAAAGGGCCCTAGAAACTAAAACATTCCTGTATAATAATAATATCGACATACTACTCGTATCGGAAACACACTTCACTATAAAAAGTTACATAAAAATACCGTACTACATAATATATGATACCAAGCATCCCTCAGGAAAATCACACGGAGGGACCGCAGTAATAATAAGAAACGACATTAAACACCACTAAACACAGCCAAGCTAGTAAGGAATATATACAAGCAACCACCGTTACTGTACAAACTAGCAGCAACCATTTACAGTTGTCAGCAGTATATGTACCACCGCGACACAAAATGACATCACAAACGTGGGAAGAGTACTTTCAACACTTAGGTGACAAGTATATCGCAACGGGAGACTACAATGCAAACCACACGCTATGGGGATCAAGAATTACCACACCTCGAGGTAGAACCCTGGAAAGATACATTAACAACAATCTCAATATATTATCCACAGGAAGACATACTGGCCGACAGACCTGAGCAAAATACCTGGCCTACTCGATTTTGCAGTTACAAAGGGACTAAACGCAAATAAACTAAAAATAACACCCAGCCTCATTGCATACAGCCCAATTGCTTACAGAAACAAATTAATACTTTATAGCAATCCAGGGACACTATGCAACAGAACAACCAAATGGCAAATTTTTAAAGAAATAATCGAGAGCAAAACCAGTCGCAGCATCCCATTGGAAACACCCGAACACGTCGAACAGGCAGTAACACCATTGACAGAAACTATCCTAGAAGCATCATGGACAACCACTATACCTGAACCAACCAACAGACAAACAAAAATAATTCCATCAGACATACTTGAAAAAATTAGAGAAAAAAGAAAAGCGAAAGCAAAATGGCAAAAACATAGAACACGAGAAAACAAAAAACACCTAAACAAACTTGCAAAGGAAATAAAAAACAAAATAAAAGTGCACAACAATAACGAATTCACAAAATTCATAGAGTCACTCTCTGCTCACGAGAACTCCAACTACTCCCTATGGAAAGCCACGAAAAAAAAGAAACCAATAAAACTAGTCCCAGCAATCAGGACGGCAGACAACACATGGGCAAGAAGCAACGAAGAGCAAGCTGAAGAATTTTCCAACCACCTTTGAAACACATTTATACCACATAATATCAACAACAGCAACCCCAAATGTCATACGGACGAGGATGCGTTTACCACTAGTACCTCAACTGACAACCACTATACCATACCTAAAACAACAGCACAAGAAATTAGAAACATAATCGAGAAAACAAAAAACAATAAAGCACCACGAATCGACCTAATAAATGGTAAAATCTTGAAAAACCTTTCGCCAAAAGCGATAACACTAATGACAATAATATTCAATGCAATACTAAGAATCCAATACTTTCCTAAACTGTGGAAACTAGCACAGGACATAATGTTACCTAAACCAGGCAAAGAACCACACCAAACTGCATCTTACAGACCAATATCACTACTTCCTGTGTTTTCCAAAATACTAGAGGAAATAATATGCAACCGCATAAAACCAATAATATAGAAGGAAAAATTAATACCAGATCACCAATTTCGATTCAGAAACATACACTCCACTATAGAGCAAATGCACAGGCTCATTAAAGAAATAATACTAGCATTAGAAAACAAACAATACTGTACAGCCCTCTCTATGGACATAGATAAAGCATTTGACAAAATAAACCACGAAAGCCTACTACAAACAATCAGGAAACAATTTCCGGAGCAAATATACCAATTAATAAAATCTTACTTAAGCAGCAGAACCTTCGTAATAAAAATCAAGGACACATACTCTGAAGTTAAAGACATCAAGGCAAGGGTTCCGCGAGGAAGCGTCTTAGGATCAATACTATACACAAAACATACCAACAACTACCAATAGCAAAATACTGACACTCACGGACGACACAGCTGTACTAGTCAGGCACACTAACCCAGAAACAGCAGTCAAATTACTACAAGAACATATCACAAAAATAGAAAAGTGGCTGCAAGATAAACAAATAAAAGCAAACCCCGATAAATGCAACCATATTACACTCACACTGCGAAAACAGACACCATCAAACATCCTACCGAACGGCACGCACATACCGCAAACAAGGCAAGTCAAATACCTAGGACTAGACCACCTAGAAACACAACTCACATAGAAACAGCATACTAAATCAATAATAGACAAAATACAGACAACTAGGAGACAAATGCATTGGCTAACAAGTCGAAAATCCAAATTAAGCATAGAAAATAAATTAAAAATATACAAAACGATCATAAAACCTATCTGGACGTACGGAATACCACTATGGGGGGCAGCGGCAATGAGCCATATAAACAAAATAGAGACAGTACAAGCTAAAATTCTTAGAACAATAGTAAACGCCCCATGGTACGTTAGAAGCGAAGGCATACGGAAGGACCTGGGAATACCAATGGTCAAAGAGAAAATTAGCAGACACGCAGAAAAATACAAAGAAAGAATAGGAACACAGCCAAACTGGCTAGCTGCGGAAACGATCAACACCTCAAACATGGATAGAAGGCTGAAAGGGAAATACCCAGCAGACCTCACAAAGGACACAACCAAACAAACACGAAGATGGTATCCCACTGGGGGTAGCTACCCACATAATAATCTAACAGCTAAAAAATTCTACCAAATGTCCAAACTGGACAAATTGTGAATCTAATCTATAAAATAAAAAAAAACCTGTGATATGAGTTTAGATCTCAGTTTAGAGTGATACATCTCCTAAAAGGATTAAGAGATTTTTTAACAAATTCCCAAAATAACAGTGAATTTTAAAACAAAGATAATGAAAATACATAAACATCTTGTTAATAACGACGTGGGTATACTGATAGGAACTAATATCTGCAGAATATATGAATGTCTTAAACATAAGGTAATGCTAAAAAACGTTCTCTTTGTCCAACGACCTCTTGATTCCTATACAACCTCTCCTGGTTATCTTGCGCACGCGTAACATTCACGTACCGTTACATGCATTGCCATTCCATACTTTTCGTATCCTTTTTATACTGTTACTTGAATATAGAATTATATAAAAAATACAAGAGCACAAAGATATAGAAAATATAAAAATATAAAAATAAAAGATTACAAAACTGTCAAAATTACAGAAAATCAGATTAAACATTAGTACCTATATTCTACATTCTTTTTGTATTACATATACATTTTTTACATTATAAATGTCGGGTTTACATTAGAATTAGGGTTAGGGGCGTGAAACGAATCTTCATTTGGATTACACATTGTCGTTGTGCAATAGGGAAGACATTGACTAGTGCAACTGCGATTATTATAGAATCGGACAAGTAACCGTGGTAATTAGATACTCAAGAAACTAATGACAATGATCCTAAGTGCAATAACGAATCCGCGGTCAACGGGATAGTAGATGTACGGGCCCACAAAATCTAAGTCGGACTCTTTGTTAATAAAACGCGTAATATTCACTGGTCGTATGGGGTTACTCTTTTCGTCGATGAGATCGCAAGAAAGAATGAATTTCCGTCCCGATGATGCCACAGAGAAAAACTATGATGGGGTGTGTCTAAGGACACGAGATCATCGGATTCGTCGAGAAAAGCCTTTGTTCAGAAAGTAAGGGAAATTGGCGTTGCTGCTAATTGGTCAATCTCCATATCGGTGGTTAGAAAAAGATGATAGCCGCCCTCGAGGGAAAGTTGCTAGTGGGAGACGCCGCTCGTTGAAAAATAGGTCTCTCCTATCTTCCCGTAGCTGGGACAAAGACTGTTTGTTTGAAGGACTTTAGTTAACTAAATCCTAAGATTTATAGCGGCTCCTCAGGCTAGCTGAACATGTACTGCGGAGACGCATCGACATCTGGCAATCATCTTACTCGAAGAATAGGGTCTGCGTGTGACGAGCCAGGGGACAGAAACCGTTGGAATGTTTACTGTCGCGTGCCGCCACAAATATTTCTTTTAAGGAGAGCTATAGAATTACTCCATACCTTTGTTAGACAAAGCGTTCATCCCGTGATCGCAGCTACGTTCGGCGACTGGCTGTCGCCTCGAGCCCAAGCTCATTATTACAAATCTCGAACAAATACAATCGGATTAAAAGACGACAATTGTTTAATTATGCCTATGATAGAATCTAGATTACGGTGTTAAGGGATTTCTCCTGAAGTTCCAAAGGGTATGCACCGATGTTCTTTTATCTCCGACATATATATGAACCAAAATAGAACATATAAGATATATTTTATATAACATGTTTCATGCCCCACTCTTTTCTTAATCATCACATTTTATGTCAGACATTTTCCTTTCATAATTTCCTCAGACGTTTCTTCTGAACCTCTACCAAGCTACATATCACTTTTTACTTTCCTCTTTTTCTCTCCCCCCCCCCCCCGACGTACTGCTTAACCTCGTTCTTGTCTAACACTTTTACCGACACGCGCATTTCCTTTTGTTGTAAGCTTCCTCTAAGAACGGGTATTTCGAAAACGCTCGTTTATTATTTGTAACATTTTCCTCTCAAGCAAACGGCGATTCGAAAATCGTTTCCCATACAGACTCTGATTCAGTGAATGTAGCTTGTATGTTAATGGCTCTATCTATAACACAATGTTTACATGATACTCAAACAACGTAAAAAATTACATGCTACAACAAAAAATAAGCTGCCATTCGAAACCCCAGTTATATTGGGCATATGTTTATATAAACCATTCTCCTCGTTTTATTGTGGTGAATCGGCTTACGTACTTCCCATATCATCTGAATCACTTTATATGTCTATATAGGATGATTTTTAATATATACATCAACGTCAATGATTTCAATATATACGTAAAAGATTTTGATACAGTTTTTTGATACAGATATACATAAAGTCAATGATTTAAATATATTGTAGTATCGTAGACTATTATAATTAGTTTATTAATAATAAATGGATTAAACAGATGTTAATTAACACACACACACACACACGCTCACGCACACGCTCTCCGTTTCTCTATCGCTGTCGTGGAGATATTGTTCTTGCTGTTGAGAAAGCTAAAGACTGCCCGCAGTGCCGAGATAAAATGGGACGACCGTACGCTGCTGAAGCTTAGCGCCGCCCGCCCTCATCTTCCGGGACGCTAACTTCAATCTACGCATACAGCTGCCTTTAAGACTTTTCAAGATGGAGGCAATCCTCCCGACCTCCTCCATCTCTCTGGTAATTTCAGTTCCAATGTCGGCGGTCGTCATATCGATCGTACCAAGTTTGATTTGCGCCATCGACTCCAGCGATCCCGAGCCGGTAGTAGTGACGGTGAATGCGGCATTAGTATTGGTATTGGTATTGATATTGCTGTTGATGCCGACGCCCCTCTTCCTTTTTCCAGGAACTTCCACCATCTGTCCGATACCGCCGCCACCGCTCGTCGTCGCAATATCGTAGTAACCATCAGTGCAAGTAGCAACTTGTGCAAGAGAATAAATATGAACCTAGCGCGGAACGTGATGCGAAGAGTAGCGGTGAGTCGAACGAAGCTCACGGTGCTAATTATTAAAGTTAAAGTAGTGTCGACTATAAAAGGATGAAGAACACGCACTCAGCTTATTTATTATTCATATTAACTCTTCCGAATTTTTCTGTCCCGTGGCTCGCCACACGCAGACCCTATTCTTCAAGCAAGATGATTGCCAGATGTCGATGCGTCTCCGTCTCTTGTCCTTTCTTTGCAATGCTATATCTTAGATATAAAGATATCTCAGATATATATAGTCCTCAAATGTTCCATATCTTTTCATTTACTTATACTCTCATCTTATTCTTCTGGTCTGAAAGTATAACTGTTACAACTTTTAATGGTATTTTGTTTTTATCTTTTGAATATATCCCGCTTCATTTATCACTTTTAATTTATCGTCATCCCTTTGAGTTCATCTACCTTATCTTGTACTTCCAAGTTTTCTTCTTTTTCTATCCATCTTGTTTCCTTATCTCTTGTTATTTTTCTCTAGCTTAACATCTTGTATTAGGTGTAACTAAATATATTATTTGCCTTTCTTATCTTCTTTAATTTGTCTTTCATATTTCTCATTTCCCTAAACATATCTATCTTTTTCAGGATTTCAAATTTCATGCCTTATTCCCTGTGTTCACAACTATATTTCCTTTGTTTATACTTGTTGTTATCTATTCTTTGTCTTTTGTTGCCATTTTGCTGTTTATGATGTGTTTTTCTAATTTTCCTCTTGTGTTTCTTTCCTCTGCCATTTTAGTTGTAACTGTCTACTTTCTTGAGCTTTCTTTGTTCCGTTGTAGTTTCCTATTATCTGTTTTATCTTTTTCTGTTTTTTTATTTATTTCACTGTCAGAATTTCTTGTTTCTTACTGTTCGGGAAGTGATACATTTACACTGTACATGAGAGTGTGTGTGTAAGGGTCAGAGGGCGTCAAGGTCTTAGTGGAGACAAAAGACTGTTGCCAGATGTTAGAAGAATCTAGGATAGTCGGTTGGCGACAAGCGTGCGTGCAAGACGTTCTTCAGAGTGTAATATAGATGTATAGCTGTTGTGTGTGAAATATAGTCAATTATTTGTATTTCCAAATCCTCGAATTTCCTTAACACATATATGTGAGTATGAGTGTGTGTGCAAGTATGTGCGTGCGCAGCGTCTCGTAGAACAAAAGAACGGAGAAAATGATTGTGAGACAAAAAGAGTGCTGAGACACGTTTAGTGTGTATCTACGAATATCTTGTAAATCACATATTAAATAAATATGAAACTATTTTAATATCATTTCTATGTGTAATGTGAGTGTTGCTATATGCTTATTTCGGCAACTAAGATCCACAACCCTCAACAATAATAAGACTATTAAACTGTTATAAAAGTAATATAGAAACACGGCTTATTTAAAAATTATTTACAATGTAATGTTTTGTCTATGATGAAGTATTTACTTCTAGAAAAACTCTACTTCTTTTTCTTCTGTATACTCGTGACCTGGACACAGCTGTTACTGTGAAAATAGAACTTAGTGAAGCAAAAAAATTAACGAAAAGGAGAGGTCCATATTATTGTGTCCTTGAATATAAATGTTGTTTTTGGGTCACAAGGTCTAGAAACAAAAGAGCTATAAGTAGATTTTTATTGCTGTTTCTTGTAACTTACAACTAGAGTTACATACCAAGATTAATGTTTTGGTAACGCCCATTGCTGTCAATGTATCAACGTGCTCCCTATTATATTCTATTGTAATGTAACACTGCTAAATTCATCATCTGGATCAGCATATACTATACCTGTACTTAAGCTTACTTCAATATATATTTCTATTAGAAATTTATCCACGCGTTCCTCTATCAGATAACCTCAACAGTCCAGAAGCACTTTTTCGGATGACAATATTATGATATCTACGTTAAACAGAAGATTTCATTACATTATCAATCAGCCCTAATATTTTCATAACTAATAATTCCCTAAATTTTCTATTTGTATTCTTCTTTATCGTAATCTTGTAAACTATTAAAGCGTTTTTCTGTAATTCCCAGAAGAAACTGAATGTCAAGTTTCCAGTATCGTTTGAGCCCTTTTCTAATTGTAGTGGCATAAGAAAACATTTGATCCGCTATACTTTATTGTATGCAAGAGCAGCTAGTAGTTTCAATCTTCCAGATGACTGTTGCCTCGTAAAAGCAGCAACGAATATTTCTTGTACTTGGTACCATGATGGGAGTGAGCTTTGTTGATAAATCTCACGAATCTCTCCATTTGAGTGCGACAATATCATTCTTTAATACATATATTAACTTATAAATTAATATATACATTAAATTCTAAAAAAAAGGCAATAATTTCTTTGGATAATATCTCTCCTGTTTTTTTAATAAATCAGTGTATAGTGTACCTCACAGATTGATAGAAGCAATAAAAAATAAAGGAAAATCCACTAAATATTAAATAAAAGGATAACAAAATTATCATTGAATTGTTTCACAGCCAAGAACACAATTTTAAGAGGAAATTTAAGTTTTTCCAGAGTTCGAAAGGAAACAATTTTTGTTTGTTCTATCTTCAGTTTTGTTTTATATTGTAATACGAAATTATACAAACGATTCTTTCAATTTTTGTTTTAGTATCATAAAAAAACTGAAAATAGGGTTGAGTTTATAATTATTCGCAGCAGTATATGTGGTAATTAATACAAGTGTTAAAAGATGTATAAAGGCGAGAAAAATATAACTAGCAGGAGAGTTTGAAAACGTGTCAACAAGTATCTATGAATCAGAGTTATTTTGTTATGAAATATATTGGCGCACGATAACTCACTTATTATTAGCTTTCCTTATGTTTTGAAATATTAATTTATGCTTAAATATAACAAAATATGCAAAAATATCTACATTACGTACGCTTTGAATATATTTCATGTGTGTTTTACATTCTTGAATACATAAAAATTTAGCTCAATCTAGTCATGCGGAATCGTTGAATTAATTTTTATGTGCAGTACAATGCAGATTCATGATTAAGGTCAGGGGCGTGTAACGAATCTTCACCTGGATTAGACATTGTTGTTATGCAATAGAGAAGATATTTACTAGTACAAATATGATTATTACAGAATTTGACAAGTAATCGTGGTAATTAGATACTCGAGGTGCTAATGACAATGAAATGCGGTAGATGATGCTTGCCTTAGCAGAAATATTTGTTGCATCGCGTATTGTGGTTAGGTTTTCTCCTAGACCTTTAGCTTTTTCAATAAACTAAGAAATGTAAGAAGAAATGTTGCGTTTGAGATACCTTTTCGCTCTAATTATTATTTAGACTTGTTTAAATGTTCACAATGCAATAACAATACGTATCATTTTATTCGGGAGAGTCCACAGAATTTTTTCGTCTCAACCCTAACTCAATAGCTGCTACTATAATAACGTAAAATATTTCCAAAGTTGAAAATTTGCAATTCTCTTCAAAATTGATTTTTTCGAAAATTGTGAGTTATAAAGAAAAAACGGTTTACAAATTCGAGTGTAGCTTGCAAAAATCTACAAGAATCGCCTATCGAAGGTTGCAAAATTAGATACGTGTCGAACAGTGAACAGATTTTATTCCCATTTTTCACTTATTTTTGCATGTAAAGTAACTTCCGTCTGCCTAGTCGGTAACTAACCGAATTTACATGTTTCAAACATATTTCCAAGATCAATTTTCTTGAAAACAAAGCCTGTTATTCTTTATATTTTTCTTGTTTTTCTTCGTGTAAAATTGTTTATCGTTTGTTGACCGTATTTCACAGGACCTTATGTTTCATATATTCTAACATAACGTATTCATATAAATATTCGCAGTATAATAATCGCTATTTTCGATATTAAAATCATTGTACAAGCGGAAAGGGGGTGATTCTACGCGAAAAAAGAAGTCGAAAAATAGAATAAAAATTTTTCGTTTGAGGCTTTGTTTTCGAGAAAATCGACTTTGAATTTTCGCTCGGTACGCGTGCACTTTATCACGTCTCGTTATAACGAATCTCACTGTAGATCGTTGTCTCGATGGAAAAATTAAAAAAAAAATTAAAAAAGAAAATTTTTATTCTACATTTTCGACTCCTTTTTTCGCGTAGAATCACCACCCTTAAGCTTGTACCACCAGTTACCAACTACCTCGTATATGTCGGAGATGAAAGAACATCGGGGCCTTTCTTTTGGAATTTTTGGGAAGATCCCCAATACTTTAGTCTAAATTATTTATTATAGCTATACTTAAATAATAAAACTTAGAGGTAGTTGTTATGATTCAATCTGTAGCGGCACACGAGTCAGAGGACAATTCAAATCCTGTTGTTGTTTTGCCTCGGAGTATCAAGACCGTTAGGTTACAAGTAATGTAAGAACAAATAAACTCCGGGCAAAATAACGTCGCCGCTACATGCAACCGTCAAACGTAGACGAATTCGAATTTTCCGGTTCTTTCCCGACCAGTATAAATGAACGGACGCGATCGCGAGCGAGAGAGTATCGAACAGTATCGAAGAGCATCAACGAGTATAAACGAGTATCGAAGTGTATCTGCAGAGTTTCTCCGAGTATTTATCGAGTATTTATTCCGCGACTTGTATTTGTACCAACGATTCGCGAATTAGGCTGTAAATAATTTAGTTATTTATTTATTTATTTACTCACAATATTGTATTATCGTAAAGTAATTTGAATTAGAGGTCGGTTGAAATTAGAAAAAACCGTGTACGTCGTCTTTCTGTGGTTCGTTTACATTTAAGAGCGCTTATGTGACTAAAGTCACGTAGTTCTTACAGTGATGTGAGAAAAACAATAAACAACGAGAGGTCAGAGTATGCGAGTTGAAAAGTGAGTGGATTGCGAGAGTCAGAGTTGATCGAGACGTCGGAGAGTAGAGTTGAGAGAATTGATCGAGTTGTCAGAGTTGCTAAAGAGGGAGGGAGGGAGAGAGAGAGAGAGAGAGAGAGAGAGAGAGAGTGTGTGTGTGCGTGTTAGATTCGTTGTGACGAGAGTTGCCAAGTAACTGTAAAGTTATTTGAGATAGATACGAGCATCGCATTTAGTTTCAGTTAAACAAACATCGTTCTCTGTCCAATTAATACCTGTATATTCAATTCATTATTAATAAATTGTAAGTAATCAGGAAAAAATTTATATCTTAATTTCCACGATACTACAATATATTTGACGGACTGAGACAGCAATATTTCGCTCTCGTTATTTCACTCAACCATTCATCGACCAATCCTTCACAAATCCGATTATGTTTGGCCGAGATTTGTGACACTGGCTTGGCCTCGAGGTGACACAACTGGTCGCCGAACGTAGCCACGGTGACGCGATGAACGTTCTTGCCTAACAGAGAACAATATTGTGGGACACATGTTGTATTAACAATCAAACCCCGGGCAGGAGCAATGTCGGCTCTACGCGGGTCTGCCTAGCAACGGCGGCTGGAATTTTGTTGATATCCCCGGCCAATATGCAACGAACAAACGCGATCGTAAGGAGAGGAAAATTTCCATCAGTCTTTTATTCTTGCGATCACCTTGGAGAGTTTGCACATCGTCTTTACGTGCAGTATTATACCAAGCGTCACAGCAAACGTTACTTTGTGCTTCAAAATATATTCTACGTTTAACAAAGAGTTACCCGGTTGACCGTGGATTCGTTATTGAACCTAAGAACATTGTCTTTAATATCTCGAGTGTCTAATCACCACGGTTATTTATCAAACTTTGTAAAAATCAATATTTATACCAGTAAATATAATCTCTATTGTACAACAACGATGGCTAGTCCGAATAAAGATTCGTTACACGCCTCTAAACCTAACGCTTACTCGACATATATGTATATGTAACGAAAGTTAAGAAAGTTGGAAAGAAAACCCACGCTGTCTCGAAGATATCTTGTTTTTCAGATGCTATAAATTGACAAATTACTAGATATTAGTATTGACATTATTTGATGTCATATCTGACCTTAAAGTATAAATAAAATCAATCTAGGAATTAATGAAATTTCAAACATTTTTTCTAAGAAAACAGAAGTTTCGTTCCTCCTAATGAGTATCACATGATGCAATAGGAAAATAATTTGACATTGAAAATCGTGTCAAGATCAATTTCGAAGCTATAAAATCGTCTTAAAAAAACGCCGTGATAAAAAATTTTTTGACACCTTGTACAAAGGTGTATATCAACGTAAGTGTACCTGTATGTCTATATTCGAGGTTATTTATCTATTCAAGATAGCAAAGTAAAAATACTATATAGAGGATTTAATTAATGTGTATATCAACGTATGTATCACTATATATAATACAATAATATTCTCGATATACGTACATGCGTCATAGAAGGTCGTTCGGGGAAAAATGTTCATGACACCGATACAAAAGTACCATATGGAGGATTTAATTAATGTGTGGATCAACGTATATATCATTATATGTAATTATATCATTATTATCAATATTATATATAATTATTATATTGTTATTATCATTATATGTAATTATATCATTATATGTGCATTTGGCAAATATTATTTGACATCTGGAAGCGACATGTTATTTATCTATTCAAGATAGCAAAGTAGAAATAGCATATAGAGGATTTAATTAATGTGTGGATCAACGTATGTATCACTATATGTAACAATAATATTGACTGTATATGTACGTGTGTAATAAAAGATTTCCGGTTTACAATGTTTACGATACTGATACAAAAATACCATATAGAGGATTTAATTAACGTGTATATCTACGTATATATCATTATATGTAACAGTAACATTATGTGCATATGCGTATAATATTGGTTAAATGCGTTAAAGTGAAATGTTATTTACCTATTCAAGATAGCAAAGTAAACATACCATATAGAGGATTTACTACTGTTAACACTCGGTATTCTCGTATTCAAAGTATTTAACCAAATAATTTGGGAATCCAGCGGACGAGCTTGTATTTAATATGATTATATTTAATATAACAACTTTACTCAATATACGCGTAGGATTTTAAATGTCATGAGGGTTGCAGTGGACTCAATTTTAATGTACCACACTTATACGTTAAACGTTTTGCTCATTGGTGACCTTATCTTAATCTTTTTCTTCTGCTATGCGAGTGACAGTAAGTTTGATAGTAATCGGAACACGCGATTTCTTTAAAACACAATCTTATTTTCCGCCCGACGAACACGATACGAGACGAGAGAATGATTTATGAACACGATTTTCGAGTGATTCTTTTCGACAACTATTAAGCTTCATTTATAGCAATAGTCACTACCATAATCATGGTCAATCGTGGATGACGCAGTTACGCATTAATTCACTTTAACAATCCTGAATAATGGTTAATATCATACTGTAAATGTACACGTTAAAATTACGCTAATGACAGTTGTCTCGTACAATTTGTTCATTTACTTTGCAACAAAAAGAACGCATCTGCAAGCGTGTTAATCGGATAACGACGAACTTCATTTCGCAAACACAGTTGAAAAATAGCAGCGTTGTGTCCGTACTCTTTAATATCCCATTATATGGAAGTTAACGACCGGAAAATACACGGCTCGACTACTTGAAGGAAGTAGCTCATGAGCAAGTCTTTTGTATCCTCGCAATGGTATAATTCCTGTAACGTCTCGTTCTCGGAGGATTTATTTCGTTGATTTGTACTTGTTTATTGCTTTTGTGTTTTCATGAATGGAGCATGTCGCATGCGAATCGTAATATGGTTTTAATGGCGTTTTGACTTCAATGATATCAGCGGCTGATTGCGCTTCCCGTAAGAAGCTTCCAATCATTATGTATTTTAGGAACAACAAATAAGGATATTTAGAGAACGAATTAATTATTCAATTGTTCGCGCAAGAAATACCTGTCTCTTTTTCGAAAGTTATAAATGCTGTTTTCAAAGAGTTCCTTAGCTCACCATAAACCAGATAAGAATTTTTGGTTCCGTCTAGAAAAAGAAACCTTCAGATCAAACCGAAAGGGGTTCGGATTATATTTTCTAATCGTATTTGTATATTTCTTTTTACGGTCAGCTTGTCATCCACGTACAATCGAACAGAGAGTCCATTAATTATTTCCCTTCGACTTGTTTCAGGGGGAGCATCTCGGAAGCCATGCCGGCTGACGAGTTCGCTGGAAATCGAAACAGAAGCAAACCAAGACTGCAACCACCTTAACGAACCGCTATTATCACTGGCAAGGTCATCGGGCAGACCGGATCTAATCATGCTCACGCCGACCATGCTTCCTGTGCACTCGTTCCTCTTTCTTAACGACGTCAACCAGAAGATCGGGTGCTAAAAAATTCGAAATCGAGTTGATTGAAAATCTCAAGGAATATTAAAAAAAAAATACGAATAAACAATTTGATATAGAAATCATCCATTTTGGGCAAAGAAAAGAAACAATCAGAAAAAGGAATAACCACAGAAGCTCTGAATTTCATTGCTTCCTAATGGTACTTCCTTGGATATTTTTACATTCTGGAGGCGTGAACGAACTCTGAAAAACAGAAACGACTTCTATCGGATGATCGAAAGAACTACCTGGACACTGAGTATAATTATTCACACGTGCGGATGCCATTTCCGGCTTGTTTCTCCATGAAGAAGGTCAGCTTCAGTTTTTGCCACTTGTAGATAGAAGTTGAAGTGGCGGACGTCTTAACGAGGTTGCTAGAATGTCAAAGAAATAGATGAGGGAAATATTATGAAGATATATTTATGAATATCTAATTGAGCATTTAATTAAGAACTTAATCGAAAGACCAAAATAAGTTGGTTCTTGAGACCAAGTACCTATCTAAGTATAATAGTCTTTTGTACTTACGGTTTAGTAAGAGGACTCGAGTAAAACGATTACTCGTTAAAAGGAACAATAGAATAATCATGCCTCCGCAGACGGTGGTCTCTGCTTTCATGCCTCATCGCGGAGAATCTCAGCGAAAAAAGTGTCCCGAAGCGTGAGCTGAAAGGTGGCTATGTAGGCTGCCTAGTGAATGCCGTCGCCATGGTGGAGCTGGCGTGTAGCAACTCCCTAAGTCCAGGAACCTAATCCCGCGTCAGAAAGACAAAATTCGCTACGGAGAAAAGTAAACAAAAATATATATATAGGAAAGAAGAGACAAAGATTAAAGGTCGTTAAGAATTAAAGGTAATTTAATGATAAAAGGGAGAAAGAATTGTGTAAAAATTCTACTGAGAAAGAAAAGAAAGAAGAAGCCTCCAACGAGAAAGACGTGCTCAGAAGCGAGTCCCGCGTAGCGCCATGTACAGGAGCAGGAAGAAGCGCAGTCCTCCACTTAATTTAATCGTTTTACATAAAACATTTCAATCTTTTTTCTTCTAAATACTTTACCTATATTTCATCTGGCTGAATATTCCATATTTTTAAAGCTTGTTGATAATTACAAATGCGTAATTATCATTCTGAAGCTAGAAATTTGAAATAAAATTGCTCTGCGCGAAAGGAAATAAATCAACGTTTTATATATAGCTGTTAAAATGATATAATAAGTTTCAGTAAAATAGCTTCACTAAAATTTGTGACTTTTTTCCTTTTCTATTTTTTTTTTTTTTTTGATTTTATGTGTTCAAGGGCGAACGTTCCCTCTCATTTCTTGTAAAGGGCTGACGATTCAGTGGATGGTCCGGGTAAATTTAAATTGTAAATGAACGCATTGCTGGTTTCAAGTAAAAGCCTGGATAAGAGCGGATATGGTATGAGAGTCTGTCGTGGAAAGGGGAACAGGCCGCTTTTATTTGTAAAGTTTGAATCTCTTCGATATTGAAGATGTTGAAGCTGCAAGTATGTATTTCATTTTAATCCATTCGAGACCGAGATTTAATTGTAAGACGATACCTAGGTGTCGGTACGATCTGAATGTTTAGTTAGAATGATTCTGTGTTTTACTCTCTCCAGGGTATCCTTTTCATACTTTGATTTTAAATCGATGACAATCTTAAATAGTATGCCTCATATTTTTAAAATATAAAATTATATACTATGTTATTCTATAATGTATTATGTATAGTCATATATATATATATATATATATATATATATATATATATAATAATTCTATATTGAAAAAAATATGAAATTAACATGATATATACATTACTACATAAGTTATATATAAAATATGTATATTATACCCTTGCCTACTGACTGATATGAATTTCTTTCGGTCTCGAATGCGTTAAAAGAGAGCGCAAAGAAGTCGAAATTACTTATTGTAATTAGTAAAACGACCTGAGAGGCAGACAGATACAAGAAAGAAGGAATATTATATTAGCGGCATTATCATGTTTTTGCTCTCTTTAAGTCTTTCATCGAGACAGACAATCTACAGGTATTAATCGACCAATTTCTCCAAGCTGATAACTTCGAATTGATGTTTATATATAAGAAGTGTTATGTGTTAATCTGTCTAAATGTTTAAAAGGTGTTATAAATTAAATGTTGTTAAACGATACGTAATTGCCTTTTGATCGTAAATTTTACTATCAAGGGGTCTTTTATGTATGCGTAATCATTGTGAATTATAACAATTTATGTGATCGATATTAAAGGTGTTTAAAAGCATGTGTGTTTTTCTATATTATTATTTTCCTATATTATTATCCTATATTATTATAGCATTCCTATATTATTATAATATCCAATTACATGTTGATACACAGGATATACAGATTATTATTTATAACGTTTTGGTTTTTTTAATTGAGTCATTCATTTAGTACAAATGATAAGAAATTAGTAATAATTCACAAAAAAAGAATATGGTAGTAGAAATATTATAAAAAAACATTTTCTGTTTTAGTGTAGAGTTACTCCTTCTTACAGACAGTGTCGTACAAATCTGTACGTCTCTGAGAAACTGTAGGTATCTGAGCCCTTACTTCCTCAACAACTTTTAGATCTGATAGAAAAAAAGAAACATACGAAGTAATAAGTAATGCTTACTAATAAATTCAACAAATACAGAGGAAGATGGCTAAATCGATAAATTAACGAGGCTAAAAATTAATTACATCATGGATCTCTCGCTTTTAATTTTAAGCTGTAAATTACAGATATCGGTGACTGCCATATTCTCTTGAGTTTCCAAATCGTAAAGAATCTTTCCCCATGGATTGGTCAACTGTGTATGTCCCCATGCGACGTAACTTACTTAACGAACACGAGCCGGTGATATGCAGGCAACGTATAATTGATTATCATTCGCTCTGGAACGCTGAAGTAATGACCAGTGCAATGGTCCAGTGGTCATATTGAATGCCGCTGGATATATCAGCATTTGGCAACCTAACCCAGAGAAGCAGGAAATATGAAGCCACCGAATACCAATTAACTTCGTAGTTGCACGGTTCACATTCCATCATTTCTGAATATGCGAGGACAGTCCTCTTATTGTGCTTTTAATTCTTTTATTTGTTTCATTTTCAGCAAATATACTGGTTTTTTAAATTAAGCTTCTTTTTATACAGAGTTACAGATTATATTAATTTTATATAGAATATATTTAAGAAAGATATTTAATTTTTTGCTAGTTAAGTATTGATCGATTAAGTTACTGTATCTTTGTTCCGATAAATGCGTGCCATTTCCTCGAATCTAATATCATAGCAAATGCCAATACCTATTTTGCAGCCCTTCACATCGAACGTCGTTAGGGAGTTACCAGGACTGAGTGAATCACTCTCTCGAAAAGTAATCTTATTAGGAATGTCGATGTCGAATAGATGTACCTAATAACATAAAAATGTGGTCGCTAATTCTATTGCTGCAACTTTTGTAATTTAATATCAAAGTTACCAACTCCTAAACTTTAATTATTTTTTATTTAATAACTGACAGCGTTTTTATCACTTTCTTTTATTAAAAAATCTTATCATTTAATAATGTTTAAAAAGGAGAAAAAATAAGTATTTTCGTATGTGAAAAATTTATACAACAACAAACACATTACAACAAAAATGGGCGTTTCCCGTATCATAACGTATTTTATAAACCGTAAATTATAGAATTGGTTATAGTATACGTATGTACATATGTATATTCCTAAATTATTCCTAGATAGAGTCACTTTCTTCACCCCAATATTTTCAAATTCAAAGCCATAAAGGAATATATTACTTACCTTTCGGTGTTTTGCTATCAAAGTTCCATCGGGACCCCAAATAGTACAGGTATTGTACAATTTATCGCCCTCTATTTCAGGCATCGTACCACCAACTACATAGATGTTGTTTTCTTTAGCTGCGTTCGATGAAGCAACGCTCGTTTCACCATCAGGAATACTCTCGGCGTATTTTGGAAAGTACTCTGCATTGCAATATTTCAATTAATGAAAAATAACTGTCTTTTGTTCCAACCATAAATTAAATTGAAATGTTTGTCAGTTTTTTATTTTCTAAATTATCAAAATAACTAAGTTTTATATTTCGACTTAATTAAATATGCAATTACTTAGCTAATAGTATATATAATAAATTGTTTCTACAGGTTCAAAATGAAAAATGAATATTTAGAAATATTTAATTACGACAATGCTATTTGTGTTAGCATCAGTGGCTTGTTACTCAACGACTTTGCTAGTACTTTTTGAAACATAAAGTTAGTTTTCAATTAACACTTATACTAGAGGCGGAATTATAAATGCAAAATAATTGATAATACTAATTTATGACTACCTAATTATTAGTATCTTAAAAAATATATTTATACAAAAATCACGATAATCATGAAAATGGGGAAATCCTATATTCTCGAATCAATTCACAATTTATTTTGTATATTAATTAGATTCCGCGCTCATCAGTACGTACTCACTGGCGACATCGAGAAAATGTATCGGCAATTCCTCGTACGACCAGAGGATCGGAAATATCAAAGGATATTATGGCGCAGCGCGAGTGGAGAAACAGAAACATATGAGCTTAACACCGTAATACTCTTATCATAGAAATAGAAGCAGTCCTCAATTCCCGCCCGCTAACTCCTATCTCCACCGATCCAAATGATCTCCTAGCCCTCACTCCCGGACATTTCCTCATTGGCGATTCATTAATGTGCTTACGTGATCGAGATTTCAGAGACATTTCATCGAACCGACTCTCCAAATGGCAGCATATCCAACAGCTTAAACAACATTTTTGGAACCGCTGGCATAAGGAGTATTTGAACGAGCTAACCAACCGCAATAAATGGAGCAAGGGTGGACACAGCATCCAAAAGGGCACAATCGTCATCCTCAGAGAGGACAACGTTCCCTCCATGCATTGGCCTCTGGGCCGAGTTATCAAGGTTCATCCAGGCGCCGATGGTGTCATCCGGACAGCTACAGTTCAGACGGCAAAGAGCATTTTGGATCGGGGCGTCAAAAGGCTTGTCCCACTGCCAATTCAACCCGATCTCGAGAAACCCGAACAACTAGCCACCGAGACGAAATAAGATGGGAACTTCAACCACACCTCGCTAGTTTGATCGGTACCCTCTCAACGGGGGGAGAATGTTACGCCATGCGGCTTACCATAGGTCATATTCTTAACTATCGATCGCGGCACTATAATGTCGCAGACGGATCGTCGCGTCTGCCCGGCAAACAAACATTATAGTGGCAAGCGCATGGTTCATTAAGCAGGGCGACTTCCAGAAACGTCGACTCGTGGCCCGTATTTTACCTCGCGTAAAAGAATGTGGCGTGATCCGAACGTAGTGGGGGTCGCCTTCCAGAAAACACGAAAAAAATCGAAAGGCGTTCAGAACTTTTCGAGAAGTCGAACCGTCAACACATGTGGTATGTCGCGCATTACTTATCAACCAAAACGCAGTTACATTTTTTTTGTTCCATTTATATCTTTCTAGTTAATAAGTTGTTGAAATAAACATTAATTTATTTGTGTTAATTCTGTGGAATTTCATTGAACTACCCTTATTATCATAATCGAAATAAGGGGATCGATCAGTTCGTGGCGTCGATTATTTAATCGTAACGGGAACTTACAACTCTCGTTGACGTGCTATCCCGCGATCGCGTCTCTCCGCGAACGGTCGAAACAAAATGATTCACTAAAAACTGTCCTGAATTCCTAAGAATTTATTTACCGCAAAACTGACAAAGTGTTTATTTAAAAAATGAGGTTGAAGGTAGTCCTTTTCTTTCATTTCATTCATTTTCATTTTCTTTCTTAAGTATGGCTAACACAATATCTAATCAATTAAAATTTTATATTTTCACGTGAAAAGTTTCTTTAGATAATTATTATCAACATGATGACTAACTCTTACGGATTAATACGTGTCTGTAGGGCAATCCGGTGGACTTGATCGGCTTTTTACTTCGAAAGTTGAGTAATCGGTGTCGCTTTCTTACGCATCTTTGAACTGTATAAATGTTTTAAAATTGTTTGATCCAGAATGTACCACACCGGACAATCAAGAAGGCAGGTGCCTTGACTACAGAAAATGTAAACCTCTGCAAGAAATATAGCAGATACAGTACCGTACAGCCACCGATTTTTATAGACGATTAGTGTGCAGATACCAGGGCAATGTTACGATCGTTTGCTGTCCGGACGATCCAAACAAAGAGAAGAGAGAAATTTTAATAAAAACTGTGTATAAGTATAAGGCTTGGCGACCACCATACTGTGGTTTTAGCAACGTCTCTCATACCAGAGTGGTCGATGGTAAACCAGCTGAACTTGGTACGTTTTATGTCTTTCTTTCCGATTAATAATAAGCCATTTACTGCAAAGAATGAACTTTAAAGGCATTAAACAGCACATCAATGTACATTTCAATTAGACTAAATAATAATGCTATGATTTTATCGGTACTAACTTTACTTATTAACTTGAATTATTTCTTTCTTTTACTTCATGTTAGGAAGAGTATCTTTTTGCTTGAAATAAAAAATTGATATAGGAGTAATAATATGGATAGAGATCAAAAACTGTTAGGGCAGAAATTACACGTTTGAACTTTATAGTTCGGTATAGTTCAAATAGAAATTATATAGAATTATTTAATAATTTGTATTCCACTGAAATAAAAATTTAATTTCTGTCTTTATCAAATCTCTATTTCAGAGTATTTGTACGTATGTACTTATCGTCTGCTGTATGATCGAATATCGAATAGGTAATAATCGTTGTTACTCATTATGTGAGAAAAAATTATGTATATTCACAACTATGACTATTGCATTTTAGGCGCTTGGCCATGGATCGCTGCATTAGGTTTTCGTAATCCCCGAAACCCAGACAAACCACTATGGAAGTGCGGAGGTTCCCTGATATCGGCTAGGCACGTTTTGACCGCAGCACATTGTGCACATATGGATGGAATAGAAAACATACACAATCATAATATTGCCATTCTTAGATTGGTGGAGGAGGTGCCATTTTCGAGTAAGTCCTCAAATATATATATATATATATATGCTATTGAGTATTACTGAAGTATCATATCCTGAAATTTCTTACTGTACACATATATTGTGTCATAAAGCGTGTACAATTCTTTCTCATACTTTTGGTCATTCGTTTCCTGCATTTTCATTTATTTTTTTATTTTTCAGGGTACGTATATCCCATTTGTACGAAAGAGCCCCTACGAAAGAGCAACTTCGTCGGCTATAACCCCCTTGTTGCTGGATGGGGAGCATTAAGATATAGTAAGTGATATCAATTTTATAATAAAATTAAACAGTTCCAGTCTTAAATATCTTTCTTATTTTCTTCGTAGGACGACCACGACGTAATGCATTAATGGAAGTACAAATGCCAGTGATTAAGAACGCCGAATGCAAAATAGCTTATTCCAAATTTCCTAATGCACCTGATATCACTGATGGTATAATATGCGCCGAACATGCTCAGGGTAGAGAGGATTCTTGTACGGTAATTAAGTTACAGAGTTACTACAAACTATACGGTATCTGAAGACACGTCAATTCGAATTAACATCAAATCGACGTCTTAAACATTAGAAATAATAGATAAACACAATTCAATAGTTTTGCCCACTTCTCACACCTCATTATGGTATTTAATCTAATTTCCTTCTAATCTTAGTTTTGCTCAAAATACATATAACATGTACATTATAAATTGGAGTATTTCAATACACAAATCAATAGAAGATTATTACTGTATATAAGTATAATTTCAATACAATTCGATCGATATATTTCAGTATCTTTGATTAAAAATTTAACGATCCTTTCAGGCTGACCGCGGCGGACCACTGCTGATACAACATGAATGAACCTCGTATTTAATAGGTATTGTGTCTTATGCTTATAAGTGCGACACAGCTGGGTATCCCAGCGTTTACACTAGGGTCACATCGTACCTTGACTTCATTCTCCAAGCGATGCAATAATATGATATTACTGTTCCATAAATATCATTGTGTAAAAAACGTAAAGTTGGATTTTCTTATTGTGGAGATAAGAAACAGCTCAAATTTACATTGTTTTGTACGTTACAAATTATAGGCTTAAAATGTACGAAATGTAACTTTGAAAGGACACTAATTTTTTACGCACGATAAACCTCCACGACTTAGGTATGTAAAGATGATAAACGTATATTAATTCTATTAATTTGGTAATAATAAACCAACTTTCTGAGAAGTTCTGTAAATTTCGTTTCTGTTGTATCAAGAGAATAATGGAATATTCCACTTAGATCGTATACTTCTTGCATGTACATACAAAATTTTCCGGCTAATCTAAAACACTTCATAAGATAGAGAGCTTCTGGAAATTCGGACACAGAGAGTACATGAAATACAAGATAAGTCTCGTGTCTTTCAAAATTATTTTTTATTCGCTAAAAACGTCCTGTGTACTCATGCAATCACATGCAACCTCGAAACTTCACTTATTTTTTATCACTTTCCAATTCAATACACTGTTTCTGCATTTTTGACTATATGTAAGAGAAATTTCCATTCAGCCAAAGGTGTACTTACAGATTATAGATTCCTATACGACTCTCGGTAAAAATTTATCCGCACTCCAGATAGTTCAAACTTCTGTCGACCGTATTGATCCATCTGCACTCTTCGTATGACGTCAATATCTGTTCATTGCTGCTGCGTAGGTTTCATTGTGTTACGTCAATTCGTTTGTGACCGTTGCGCGAGTAATGGCGCTTTGCAATGGTGATTTGCAGGAAAACAGTGCAGGATGCTGTGATTCGTTTCTTGTGGTCGAAGGTTATGTTTGATGCCTATATTTATCAAAGATTTAATGCACATTATGGAGAAAGTGTTTTGTCACGAAGTGTGTTTGAATGGGCACAAAAGTTCAAAGAAGATCGCAGAAGTGTTATGAAAAAACAGCTGGACGCCCGTCCACATCCACGATGACAACATTGAACGTGCTCATGAACTTATGCTCTATGGAATAGACGAGTGACACTGGATAATGTGGCAAATCATTTGCAAATCAGCCACGGCTCTGCTTATGCAATAGTGCACGACAGATTTGGGTTTTAAAAAGTTTGTGCGAGATGGATGCCGAAAAAGCTGATGAAAAGGTGAAGACGACGATGCATTCGTGGTTCGCAGCTCAGCCCAAAACATTTTTTAATGAGAAAATACGAAGGTCCTTCAGCAAATGGACAAAGTGTAAATTATAAATCAAATTATATAAAGTAAATTATATATCAACAGAGCGGGTAACTTTTTACTCATCCTCATAAGACACTTAAATTTCCAATCTATTATGATGAATAAAAGAGCTTATACTATTAAATCTAATTGTATTTTGTTGCATGAGAGTACACGTGTATGTGATGTACATTACCTTTATATCCCCTTGAACGCTTCAATATTGCGCATATATACTATATTTTGTACAGATTCTATAAAATTTTGTATGTTTGTTTAGGCTGTTAATCTAGAGGCTGGAGTACAAAGAAGTGGCACAATGATGTGGGCTGATGACATTTATAATTATCAAGGAATCACCCCTACATTCGCTCAGGTATATATCGTTGACTATAATGTATTTAACATATATGATTGTTAGAATATTAATGATTAATTTTTAATTCTATCAGAATTTTAATGAAACTGTCCCTTGGGAAGGAAGAACTGATACCTTGATATCACGGTTTGTACATCCTATATGTACGACAAATTTTAGAACATTATATAATGAAGAACCAGATCGTCGTGGCCATGTGATGTGAATAAAAGGACTTGAATTTGATGATATTTTTATAATGTTAGATAACATAACTAAGTATCTTCACAGTAAGATAGGATGACATGGTTTACATGATCTTAATGTTGTTCGCTTGAGTGATGATATTATAAGGAAAAGTGTAATACCACAGGTAGGGTGATTCATAATTTAGAACTACTAACTCATGTATGTATTAAAAATTAAAGAAATATATTAAATTTTATAGGATATTTATGTTTAGTAACCAGTAATTCAGAGATTGGTATTCATGGTTACTATAACGAGGCTGTAGAAACGCACCCTTTCTTCTTTGCAAATGGTCCTGTATTTATATCTAAGCCGAAACTGGAACCTCTGAATAATTTAGATTTATTCTTGTCATTTTCTAAAATACTTATCTACAGTATACCATAAGGAATGATACCGTATCACACCTAATCAAGTGCCTTAAGAAACATCAACAGGATATCACAGTAATCCCTTATCGACTGATATGTAAGTAAAAGTTATGTGTCATTGTTATACACAGTTATGTGTTAGTGTTATACACAGTTATTTATCATTTTCTATTAATTCAGTTGTAGCCACTACAATATCTATGACACTGGTAGTAATTATAAGAACAATAATGATGTTCTATAAGAGGAAATGATGATTAGGAGCAAAAAGTTACAGGTAAGTCAAAGTATATGTTATTTGCCATTTGAAAAGAAAGTTACTAACTTAGAATTTTTTGATAAATAATAATTGTGCAAAATATATTGGATTTCAAATTTGTCAAAAATTGAAATTTAAGAAGCATTGTAATAATATAACATTAATATTTTGATTTTTCAGGAGATATCATGCGGTGGATGGATAATATGTAAAAAATATTAAGCAGTATATGAATTTTCATATTGCGTAGAGATAACAAAATGAATTTTAAAAAATGTCAACATGGTAATAAGAAATAGCATCATGACAAAGAATATATAAAGACAGTTTCATTTTTTATAAATAAAAATTTGTTGTTCCAGATTTTGAAATATAGTGAAACGTTTAATTAGTATCTTAATATCTTTAAATAATTATTATTTTAGAATCAATTGTAATTGTATCATACGTACTTTTGAATTCGTGCAAGAACATATGTAATTTTGAAGTAGTTATTAGGAAATTGTTAGACGCGAACAGTATGCGAAAAGTTAGTATGCAGTGTAATAATTATCAATCAAAACACAAGAATTAAATTCTTGAGGAAAAAATTTCCGGAATTTCTTACTTACACGATTATAAAGAAATCCATAATAAAAAGGAGCTACTTTCTAATACTTCTTTTCCTTGTAATGCCTATGTTAATGATAACGAGGTTCGACTTTTTGTTTTTAGAGGGATACTGGAAAATTTGAAAGTACAGTACCATTGGGAAGAAAATCACGATATTGAAAACGATATTTGCAAGTAAATTTCCAAAAAATCTGTTTTCAAATTTTCGCTTTCTATTTCACATTAAAAGAAAGGGCTGCCTTCTTTTTCTGCAAGACAAAACAAACATTCTGAATCTCGTATCAATGAATGATGTCAATAAGTTATTTTTCTTTTCAGATTGAACAATATTCCAGATTTATTCATAATTTCATACTACGCGAAGAATAGACTTTCATAGGTATATAAAGGAAATATTAAGTATAGGAAAACTCTTTTTCGTTGTAGGTGACATATGCTTCACGGTTGAACACATGTATTTTTGAACACATATAAATGAAAAAGTACTCTTATGGAGAAAAAGAATTGATACCTTCGATTGACATTAGATAATCTATATAAACTTATGAACAATCACTATCGGTTTGTATTTTAGGTGCACACGCAGATTTGTTGGAGTTCTTATAAAATGTACATCCTGTACGAACGTTTTATTCTTCCAAATTTTACGATACTATGTCTCATATAATAACTATATGGATTAAACGTAATATAAATGATCCGAAAATAGACTCGAACGACATTAATTGTCTTTCTATTTATACCAATATCGAAAATACAAGTAAAGCTGGAGCAATAGTATGCAAGAATGGACTATTTATTATTTTAAACCAAATCATAGCATATTCAGAATGCACAGTATTATCATGAAATGTAAATGAATCAGTTGTAAACGAACGATTTTACTGTAAAATCATTGCCTCCTTTTTTTCATCTGAAATATAGCAGCAATGAGTACATTCTTTTAATATATAATAAAACGAGATATCTTTATAAAGTTACATATGTCATCACTAGTAACTGTTATCTCGTATGACACCAAATATACCGTTAGTATGGAATGATATTTTTATGAAGATATACTTTAATGATAGATTTTATGAATGAAACGTTATATAAGAAAAATTATCTCTTGTTATTCTATGAAGTGTAGTAGCTAATGAAGATTAATTAATAACATTTAAGCCATTAATCTAAAACAATTACATCATTAATTCTTAACAGTTATATCAATAATTTATAACAACATTTTCCCATTAATTCAATGTAATTATGCTCTTAATTTATAACAGTTGTACCCTTAATCGGAAGTAACTCTACATTCATTGATTTTAATCAATACCATAAATTTGTAGTGAGTGAGTTAAAGATTTATTTTGCTTTATTTTATTAACGAAATCTATCAAGTCTTTGAAGTGCTATTTCATTTCCATATAGCATTATATTTTAACTCTGAATACAGTATTCAATTTCCAATTTCACTATTTCGTATAAAATCTGTGGTAACACAGAGTGTCGATGTATGTGTCACGTAAAATAACAAAATAAAAAAGGAATTTGAGGTAAAAAATAAAAAAAGAAAACTTTATTTTTTTTTCTAACATCAATACACTTTACAATCTACTTCCGAACTCTAGGCGTGACTTTCTAAGACTGACTCTTATGATTTTACTTTCGATCGGATCCGATTACTTTCTTTTGTCATCCCTCAACATCCCCACCGTCCATGCATTTGCTAGGCGTCCGCGATCGTTGCCACGTGCTCTTTCTTCTAGAACCTTCGGTGGAAGGACTGTTGGGATGTTGATGGTTCATTAGGCACTTCAGCGATATACATTGTCGCCGAGTGCTTTATCTCTATCGTCAGTCCGTCGGATTTGATGTATGCCGGTCGTGACATATGTAACGATATATGGTATAACGTTATAACGTATTACTTTACATGATATAACTTTATAACGTATTACGTTATATGGTATGACGTTATAACGTATTACGTTATATTTTATAACGTTATAACGTAATACGTTGTGTGCTATGACGTTATAACGTATAACGTTATATGCTATAACTTTATAACGTAATACGTTATATGGTATGACGTTATTACGTATTACGTTATATGGGATGACGTTATAACGTATTACGTTATATGTTATAACGTTATAACGCATTACGTTATATGTTATAACGTTATAACGTAATACGTTATATGGTATGACGTTATAAAGTATTACGTTATATGGGATGACGTTATATCGTAATACATCATATGGTATGCCGTTATAACGTATTAGGTTAAATGGTATGACGTTATAACGTATTACGTTTTATGGGATGACGTTATAACGTATTACGTTATATGGTATAACGTTATAACGTTATAACGTAATACGTTATATGGTATGACGGTATAACGTATTACGTTATATGGGACGACCTGTTTCTGTCTGGAGATTGATTCCTAATACAACGTGTGTCCCATTATATCAGCATCTCTAAAGTACAATTCTATGTGATTTCTAGGGAGAACAATACAATCGATCCACACCTTCGTCAGGCAAAACGTTTATCCCGTGACCGTGGCTACGTTCGGCGACCAGTTGTCACCTCGAACCCAGTTTCGCTTTCACAAATGTCAAACAATTACAAATGACAATTGCTTAATTACAGTTATGATAAAATCTAGGCTAAAGCATTAGAAGGCTTCCTCAAAATTGCAAAGGGAAGGCTCCGGTTTTCCTTTCATCTCCGACATATATAATAACCTGTTAATAGCAGCGTTCTCTTCAAGTTAACTACCCTTATTATCCCAAAAGAAATAAGGGATTGAACGATTCGTGGCGTCGATTAGTCAATCGTAACGGGAATTTACGACTCCCGTTGGCGCACTTCCTCGAGATCGCGTCTCCCCACGAACGTGCGAATTTACATATTTAACAATATATATATGGCGGGTTAATGTTGAAATTTTGGGTGTTTGGGCGTTAATTTTAGTTTCTTTACATTTTCTTCCTTTAGGAATACCTGCACTTTATCATTTATGGAAGTTTTGTTAACAGAAACGAAAAATTTAGAAAAGATATGTATAATCAAGGAATCTCAGGATAGCACACTTAGACTGCAGATTTTTCTGTATGCAAAAGTAAGTCAAAGGAAGAGGATGAAGTTTTCTTGTATAAGGCTTTGTTTCTGCTTGAGCTAGCTTACAATCAAATACGTTCAGTGTGACAGAGTATCGACAACTATTTCAAACTTTAGCTTTAAATACAAAAAGTTTACGCGCAAAAATAAGCTGAAGAAAAGAAAAATGTTTTTTTTCTTGTTTGACGTCTTATCCTGTCTGGCGGTATGGAATTATTCTGGAAAAGCCTGTATATGTACAGAGTATATAAAAAATACACTTATTTGACCGGACCACCCTAATTCTACAACTCTGGATGATACAGTTTTACAAACGTCTACTCATCGCGAGGACCAACTTGCCAACTTTTCAAAATAAGCTATGAGTCGCAATTGAACCGTTTTCTGGAGAAATGACGTTGAAATTCCATTGGGTCTTACATCGAGATTATTCGCAACAAGTTTATATTTCGCAGTCAGGTAGAAAGTAAGCAATGTGACATCAACGAGAAAACAACAAGTTTTCGTTAGCAGGTGGGATAGCCCGTGATAAACAGAATGGAGCAATCAGCGTGATTTCACATTATTACAGAATTATCTACTGTCTGAAAAAAGACTTTCAAACAAAGATTCTGATTTTATTAGCTTTCTTTTAGAATAAATAGAAAATAAAATTTGTAAATAACAATTAATCTCATTATTTTGAATAATATATTTAAACTTGTTGAAATTGCAAATAATTTATTTCTGTCTTTTAACATTTAAACAATTATTTAAATGAAAATTTATTTAATAGTGCCCAGTATTGCGCGCAACACATTTTTGGAACAACGAACAATTCGATAGTCGGTAATAGAGATAGATGGCAAAATAATTGGATTTATTGATAAAATGAGGATTAAATTGATTAAAAAAAGTAAATTGATTAAAATGTATACAAATCCTACATATACAAGAATAATATCTTGCACATCATGGTATCCAAATATACTTTCCCAGTAAAGTTCCATTTGATCCTCGTGCTAAGTGGCATACGGTGCCAGCAAACGTCAATTTTTACAAAATTTTGCATGAATCAATCGATCCAGAGGCTCCGATCCTCCGAAATCACGCTAGTGGACACTTATACGCCCTGACACTTTTTATACATGCTGTACATAAAAATATATGTATCGAAACTGTTGTTATTTCTATACTCAGAGGTAAGATCAGAGTAGTTATTATTTTATTGAATGGATAAATCTATTACACCGTTCTGAGCCAAAAAGAGCCTTTATTGCACACGCTTACAAAAACTAGGGATAAAAACAAAAAAGCATCTTAAGCCTATCGATTAAATCTATCGATTGTAACTAGCATCATCCTCTAGTTACTATTTCTTATCACTAACGTATCTGCATATGGATGGCGAGCACGAACTCACGTTGTCATTTTCAACAGAAACTTTGATACAAAGTACGCAGATTTGTGTATAAATACATTACGGTTGAAAAATTGTTGAATATTTACTACTGTATCTGTTATACTTGATCGTTAACACCTATTTTTTTCGCCTGCCTAACTTACTATCCTCAAAACGTTATCAGATTATACATTTTGTTCGGCTGATAAAATGGAATTTCTTGGAATTTAGAGCTCCCTTTACATTCACTTGTTATTGTACGAGTATTTTGCTCGTTCACCAGCCGTTCACTCATTTTATTTTGCAATCGTGACAATTTGATGCTGCTTCTCCACTCTGTATAACGTGTTACCTACAAACACCGATATGTATATAATCTGATGCATTAATTACTATACGATACACCATGAGGACGTTAATACACGCAAAACGAAATAGATAAACAGTATCTGCTAAAATTATAGCTATAATATATAATATAATATATAATATAATATAATATAGTATATTTTTGTTACAGTCGACTTCTCCAAAAGTCAAAAGCTTGTCTTGTTATTGGCACGTACCGTAAACACTCGACTAATTGCGTATTTCTTAAAGCTATATTTCCCCTCTTTACAACTTTTTTACGAGATTATTTTGAAATCAGCCCAATTGATAAACCATTTCAATTTTCAATCTCTATATCCAAAATTTATTATAATCAATTCTATTTTAGTTTTTGCTATCAAAGGAACATAAATTGGAAGTTGAAACAAAAAACATGGGTTCTAATTAAATATTACTATCTGCTTCTATTCTTAATCGTTACGAATTATTTATACATTATTACCAATTATCAATTGTTTATTATACATTGCTCGTTGCATTCACCCTATTACCCCTACACTTCCGTATCATCAACCATATTGCTATCTTCGAATAATTTTCCTCAAACGCAAAATTTCCCACGTACCTAACCTTTTAATTTCAAAGCTAATTAATTCACGGACATCTTCGATCTTTAACAAGCGTGTATCCTACCAATGATTAGCAGCTACTCTTCATTAATTCATTAATTCATTGATTCAATCTGTAACGTTTCGAGTATGTACATCGCATGTCGTATCATTGTATCGGTATTGTATCTGTTGATTCGAAAGATAGCTGGTTACTCAGGTGGCTAAATTGATCTCGCCATAGACGAAACTTATTTGTGTATCCATCTATGTATATATAAAAGATATACACAAGCAAACAGATAAGGCAATCGAGAATCAATGGATTCAATAGCCGGTAAATATTTACAAAAAAAGGAGATACCGCCGATTTTGACATTTTTTAAATATTTTGTTAATGTTATCAGTTTGAGTAAGATTTTATTCGAGGATTGCCGTTCATTAAAAAGTTAATATCAAAAAAGTTCAATGAGTCATTTGCATTTAAGAGAGTGTACTTAGTCAGATTCTTAGTAAACACTTATCCAACAGCCGATCGTTTAGTAATTTTCGATTCGATTATTCGTGTTCGTTTTTTCGTGTTCGATAACGTTTTGCAGAAGAAGATTCGATTCAATGTTTGTAATATGTCGTGTATACAATTTTGATAATTACATTCGATAATTGCACAAAAATCGGGACTGAAACGTTACAATTATGGAGACGTAGGAACGACTCTATTCCTCAAAATTGACAACGCGAATGAAAGAGAAAGAGAGCCTCGTTAAAGACTGGCGATAAGTTGAAAGATTCTTATTTGCGATTTTTGATCAATGAAATTTTTGCTAATATGTTTCTCGCGTTTTACTGGTTAAAATGACACCAAACACGATAAAATTTGGAACATATTTGCTTACTTAATAATTGATAATTAAATATTATTCATATTATATCATGTTTGATCTTATTTTAGTCGGGGAAATCCTACAAATGCGTTAGTGGAAATTTAATTTTAAAAAGCCTAAAATAAGGCAATTTTCAGTTTTGAATGATTACTCGGATACATTGTCTCAACGATAACTGATAATATTGGATCATGTTACACTGCTCGATCGCAATGGACCGCCAAATTTCCGCGATACCTCAGGGAAATCTGTCCTTCTCAAAGTGGACACGACGGCTGTGTAACTATGTAGAGGACTTTTTCGTGCAATTATCGAATGTTTGTACTAACCGTTTAATTTTTTGTTCCAAAATTCTTATTCTTTATATTAGATGAATAATTCAAATATCTCACTGTGAAGTACCTGTGTTATTATTGATTGGTGTTTTATAATTATATTAAACAACGAATACTGAATAACGAAGTATTTTTCGGTTAAGGATTTCTTTCGTTATTCATAATTAATAATTATTATACATAGCAATTTCGACAAAGTAACGAAGATGTAGAGTCGAATTCGAGTACGATAAGTAGTCACAGAAAATTTATCTTTTCTCCAATTGATTGCGTCTCCTAGTTTAATGGTGTTTTATAAACGGGCCGCTTATCTTGAAAATGGTAAATCCATTTTCCTTTGTTTCGGAATATTGAAACATTACGTTCGATTGGACTATTTTACTACGTTTTATGACCTTGAGTGACCTTAAATGACCGCGATATTTAAATCCGTCTTCAAAAGAGCAACAATGGGACAAATAGGTATTCAAAACTACACGGCTACACTTAAAAAAAAACGAAGCCTATTAAAGTGTTCTTTAAAACTCGTAAACGCGTCCATCTGAGAAAAACTTTTTCCATCGCGTAATAGCCTCCTCGAAACCAAACAACTTTTGTTTCAAACATTTCCCTGCGTCTCAAAAAATTGAAAGAATTATTCAGGTGGTTTGCTGTTGAAGACTCAGCCTGTATATCCCCAAAATTCCATGTAGTTCTGATTGTTAGGCAAACTGATATTGTAATCTAACACGAGTCAACCTCATCAAGGGGCGAGAGGGAGGGGGTGTCAATAGACTAAACACAGAAGTATTCGCCTCTATATGTACCTCTATTCGCTATTTTGAACATGAACAGAAAGATAAGAGTACGGAGTGGGTGAGAAAAGCATTAAGAATTTTGATCCAGCATTTTTTAATCTCTTTATTGTGACATGAAAACTACGGAAAAAGTAATTTAAAAAAGCGACCAGATATCAATGACCTACGAAAAAGATAAAATTCATCCGGACAGAAAGAAGGAAGAAAACTATTTAACGTTTCATCAGAGAAAAAGAATCGAGGAAAAGGCTTGGTTATTGATCTTGTGAGACAGGAACGTCATAAATGCTAGTATAGGTAATCTTGCAGAAGTTGTTAAGAATCTTTATCGTAGTTTGGTATGAAAAATATCGAATAATTTGGATTTCGAATCACATACAAATTAAGATGCAGGGGAGAGTCGCACGGTACCTTGTGCTAGAGTTGATAAAAGTGAGAATTTACAAAGTGACTTTATAGCACAAATGGAACTTGATAAAAGTAGGAAAATTAATTTTATGAAATTCAATAATACGAATTGACGAATTAACAATGTGCAAGAATAGTAATGTCGGAATTTGTAGGAAACGAAAAATTGTCGTCCAGTACCGATCAATTATTTAATTATTTGATCTTTTGCTCTAAATGGTTAATAATGTTTTAAAAAGTCCTCTAGATGTCAGTATACATATTCTTATTCAAATTTGATTATTATGTATATCGTATGGAAAATACTTAATATTTTCTTGATCTGCGCATTCGACGTGTGCCCAGACTTCACATTCGTCGTTTTTGAAACATTGAAAGCTTCAGTGACCTGTCTTTGGGCCATTTTATTTTTGAAGAGTAGCTTCGAAGCCCCATTCATGTTCTCCTCTGACCATTTCTCTCTTTTCTGTTTTGGACTTTCAAACATTTTTCTATGGGAAAAGGTAGAAGAAAAATTAAACGGACACCTTCTAATTTAGTCTCAGTTGCCAAAATATTGAACTTACAGGTAAAAGAAATTCGGTCTATGACTAAATCATCGGTATTGGACGACAAATACGTTGAACAAATACGTTTTAGATTATAATGTATATAATATACAAAGGAAATTATAAAAGTGGGGCAAATAACTGGTAATTACACTTAATAAATTAGATATAGTATACATTAAAAAAAATTTTACTTACCTGAAAAACAACATGTCAACTCTAGAAAATAATTTTTAATTTTCGAAATATCAATGTATATGTTTGACATATCAGATCAATATGGCTCCGAAATATGTTACACGGAATTGTTCATTTTCATTTGTTTGTTCCAATAAAAGCGCTAATATCTGGTGAAAAATCCTATGTATTTAGAAATTAACAGAAATGTTAAGTGAGCTGTTATTTTGCCCGCATTGTATTTCTTACATGTAATGCCTGTTACACGTTTTATCTTTAAAATAGCAAACTCATTATTTACTCGAGATTTATTCCTAGCGCACAAATATTTTTCAATAGAGCGATGCAAAGTTTTACTGTATCTCGGATCATCACAAGTTAATCAAAATCTTGAAGATTCGATTTCACCTGCTCAAAGTGACTTTTGCAGGCAAAAGAAATTGTTCCTCGGATACTTTAATATTTTTTACTAAATTTCATCAAAAATAGAATTTTATTTGCTAATAGAAGATAACTATGTTTTGGTACTCCTACAGAACAATATCACGACATTCGCTAAAATTACAAATATTGTACAGTATATTCACTGCAAGGCTAATTGAAATAGCTTGAAATCCAACATATAAGAATGCTACTTGCAAAGTATCTTTGCTAGTAACAGTTTAAAGTAGAGAGATATTCCTAAAAGATCATATATTTTATACATATATGTACGTAGTATATACAGTGAATATAACTATCTTTCTGAATTTATAAAATAACAGTATACAATAATAAATAATAATAATAATATAATATAATAATAATAAAAAAATAATATAATAATAAATAAAAATAACATAATAATAATAAATTTATAGAATAACAATATTCCAATATTTATATTTTTCCTTGTTGCA